>NW_017673631.1:110506-122221 GCF_001879085.1 Nicotiana attenuata
CACCGCACCAAGCCCAATACGAGATGCATCACAATAAACTGTATATGGCCTTGAACCTGTGGGCAAAACCAACACTGGTGCCGTAGTCAAAGCTGTCTTGAGCTTCTGAAAGCTCGCCTCACACTCATCCGACCATTTGAACTGGGCACCCTTCTGGGTCAACCTGGTCATCCGGGGGTGCGATAGACTGAAAAACCCCTCCACAAACCGACGATAGTGGCCTGCCAATCCCAAGAAACTCTGAATCTCTGTAGCTGATGCTGGTCTAGGCCAGTTCTTGACTGCCTCAATCTTCTTCGGATCAACCTGAATACCCTCTGCTGACACAACATGAACCAGGAATGCAACTGAACTCAACCAGAACTCACATTTCGAAAACTTAGCATACAACTGACTATCCCTCAAAATCTGAAGAACCACTCTAAGATACTGCTCGTGCTCCTCCCGGCTACGGGAATATGTCAAAATATCATCAATGAAGACTATCACGAATGAATCCAAGTAAGGCCTGAACACTCGGTTCATCAAATCCATAAAAGCTGCTGGGCATTTGTCAACCCGAATGACATCACCAAGAACTCATAATGCCCGTACCGAGTGTGGAAAGCTGTCTTAGGGACATCGGATGCCCTAATCCTCAACTGATGGTAGCCAGATCTCAAGTCAATCTTTAAAAATACCTTGGCACCCTGAAGCTGATCGAACAAATCATCAATCCTCGGCAGCGGATACTTATGCTTGATTGTAAACTTGTTCAATAGCCGGTAATCTATACACATTCACATCGATCCATCCTTCTTCTTTACGAACAACACCGGCGCACCCCAAGGCGAAACACTTGGGTCTAATGAAACCCTTCTCAAGCAAGTCTTGCAACTGCTCCTTCAACTCTTTCAACTCAGGCGGGGCCGTACGATACGGCGGGATAGAAATGGGCTGAGTGACGGAGCCAAATCAATGCAAAAGTCAATATCCCTGTCGGGTGGCATACCCGGCAGGTCTGAAGGGAATACCTCAGGAAACTCACGAACAACGGGCACAGACTCAATAGAAGGAACCTCTGCACTAGAATCACGAACATAGGCCAAATAGGCCAAACACCCTTTCTCGACCATTCGCTGAGCCTTCACATACGAGATAACACTGCGGGTAGAATGACCAGGAGTCCCTCTCCACTCTAAACGAGGTAAACCCGGCAAGGCTAAGGTCACAGTCTTGGCATGACAGTCCAAGATAGCGTGATAAGGTGATAACCAGTCCATTCCCAATATAACATCAAAATCAACCATGTCCAGAAACAAATCTACACGAGTCTCAAGATCTCCAATCACAACTATACATGAACGATGGACTCGACCTACCACAATAGAATCACCCACCGGGGTAAACACATAAATAGGAGCACTCAAAGAATCACTAGGCATGACCAGATACGGTGCAAAATAAGATGACACATAGGAGTATGTAGACCCTGGATCAAATAATATTGAAGCATCTCTGCTACAAACCAGAACAGTACCTGTAATAACTGTATCGGAAGCATCAGCCTCGGGCCTGGCTGGAAGAGCATAACATCGGGGTTGGGCCCCACCACCCTGAACTACATCTCTGGGACGGCATGCTGCTGGCTGGCCCCCACCTCTAGCGGCCTGAGCTCCACCTCTAATACCTCTACCTCCACCTCTAGCACCTCTACCTCCACCTCTAATACCTCTACCTCTACCTCTAGCTGGATGAGCGGGCTGAACGAGTCCCTCAATAAACCTCCTCACTCTCTCTCACTCAGTGGGAAGTATAAGAAGATCAAGACGGGCCAAATCAATAAACCTGGTCTCGTACTGAGTAACGGTCATAGAACCCTGCTGGAGATGCTCACACTGCCTCCGATAGGCCTCTCTCTAAGTGATAGGGAGAAACTTCTCCAGAAATAGCTACGTAAACTGCTCCTAAGTCAAGGCTGGTGATCCGGCTGGTCTAGCCAAGCAATAATCTCTCCACCAAGTCTTGGCGGATCCAGACAAGCGAAAAGTAGCAAAATCGACCCCATTGGTCTCCACTATCCCCATGTTCCTGAGAACCTCATGATCGTTGTCTAGATAAATCCTGGGGATCCTCAGAAGATGCACCGCTGAAAGTAGTAGTGAAGAGCTTGGTGAAACCTATCCAACCTCCACAAAGCCACCGAAGACGTAGCTGATCTATCACCGGTCTGTGCTGCTGTTCGGCTGAAGAAGCGGTACGTGACCTCGCCATTCGCAAAAGGACAAGAGTAGAGGTTTCAATTCAGCATTGAGAGAACAAAATCGCACGACAGAAAAGAATAGATTTGAAGTTTTTCCTAACTCTGTAGCCTCTAGGGATAAATACAAACATCTCTGTACCGATCCCTCATACTCTACTAAGCTTGTCTGTAAATTGTGAGACCTGTGTAACCTAGAGCTCTGATACCAACTTGTCACGACCCGGATTTTTCACCCTCGGGAGTTGTGATGGCGCCTACAAGTGAAAGCTAGGCAAGCCAATCAATAGAATTATTTGCCTTGTTTCCATTTTTAAATCCGTTAACAGTTATAATCCAACAGTTAATAGTCAACAAAATTTAACAAGTGGAAGACTTAATTTCAAGTTTAATAATACTACTAATACCATTCCATAACAACACTACCCAAGATTGGTGTCACAACTTTACAGACTGTCTAAGATTACTACAAATAAAGGTTTGAAAGAAATAATACAACACTGTCTCTGGAAATACAAGAAAGGAACAGGAATAATAGCTAGAAGGAGACGCCAAGGCCTGCGGACGCCTGCAGGACTACCTCGGGTCGCCTGATGGACCAGAAGCAGCAACCTCACTGCGGTACGAAATCTACAACACTGGGATCTGCACTAAAGAGTGCAGAGTGTAGTATCAGCACAACCGACCCCATGTGCTGGTAAGTGCCTAGACTAACCTCGGCGAAGTAGTGACGAGGCTAGGACCAGACTACCAAAATAAACCTGTGCAGTTAAATCATATACAGCGGAACAGTACAAGCAAAAATGTACAGCTAAGGATGGTAGGGGGAAACATGCTGCGGGGACATCGAATAATAATAGAAGAACTACGATTAAATATAAAGATCACCACAGTTCAATTGAAGATAGGAAGGGGGATCATGCTGCGGGGTACACCAAGTATCAACAGAAATCCAACAATTAAGTGTAGAGAAACCATAACTCAGTTATCAATAAAAATCAGGAAATCAAGACAAGTGCACGGCATCACCCTTCGTGCTTTAACACTCTCTCACCAAAACAATGCACGGCATCATCCTTCGTGCTTTAACACTCTCTCACCAAAACAATGCACGGCATCACCATTCGTGCTTTACACTCTTCCTCACCCAAGCAATAATCACAAACAATAAGGGCAAGGGAATAAATGAAATCATAGTAATATCACAATAAAATCCCGGCAACACAAATAACGTCACAAATAAATCAAGTAACAACGGGAAATCAGTAAGTAAGCGTAAAGAACACCATAACTCAATTACCAGTAGAATCAGGAAAATCAAGGACAAGTGCACGACATCACCCTTCGTGCTTTTACTCTCGTCCTCACCATGAAAATCGGTATAATTGGCACGGCATCACCCTTCGTGCTTTTTCCTCGCATAATCACTCATATAAAGGCACGGAATTGTACATCGTGCGGCACGACATCACCCTTCGTGCTTTACACTCTTCCTCGCAAAAATAATGCACAGCATCACCCTTCGTGCTTTAACTCTCTTCCTCACCCAAACAACAATCACAAACAATAGGGCAAGGAAATGAATGAAATTTTGCAATACGAATCCCGGCAAGGGAATAATAATTCAACAACAAGTCCCGGCAAGGGACAACCTCAAAACAACAACAACAATATCCCGGCAAGGGAGTCAATATAATGATTCTTTTCTCTTCTTTCACCTTTGTTTCACAATTCACTTCACAACTCGAGCCAATGCTCTAAAAGGTTTCAATTACCGCTCATAATTTCACTATTCATTATACAACGTGACCCAATGCTCCTCAATAATCAAACATCACAATTACTTCCACGAACCTTTCTCAACAAATAAAAATCATCACCAAGATATGAAAAATACGACGAAGTCATAAAAATCACATTAAGAGACTCACGGGCATGCTAGACACCAACGCATAGATACTCGTCACCATGCCTATACGTCGTACTCCACAGTTACCACATAGGAAATAGGACTCGACTCCTAATCCCTCAAGCTAAGGTTAGACCAAACACTTACCTCGATGCTACGAACACAATTCACGTCTCAATTATCGCTTTACCCCTTGATTCAACTACCAATTCACTCGTATCTAGAGTTACTTAATTACATCAATAAACGCTAAATGAATCAATTAGAATGCATGAAAATGAATTTTTCAAAGGTTTACCCAAAAAGTCAAAAATCGTCCCCGGGCGCACATGGTCAAAACCCGAGGTCCGAACCAAAATCCGGTCACCCATTCCCCCACGAACCCAAATATATAATTTGTTTTGAAATCGGACCTCAAATCGAGGTCCAAATCCCCAATTTTTTGAAAAACCTAGGTTCTACCCAAAACACCCAATTTCCCCCATGAAAATCATTGATTTTAAGTTGAAATCATGTTAAAAGATGTTAATGATTGAAGGAAACTAGTTAAAAATGACTTACCACTGATTTGGAGGAATTGTTCTTGAAAAATCGTCCTAGGGAGTTTGTGTTTTGAAAAGATGTGAAAATGGGTTAAAATTCGTCTAAGTATAGAAGTTGCAGGTTGCAGATGTGGGAAATGCAAACAGGGGTTCAAAATTGCGAACCCCGACCTCTGGTAGCTTGGGAATTGCGAAACAGGGCTCGCATTTGCGAACCCTTCAGAAATTTTGGGACTTTCGCATTTGCGAAACATGTGTCGCATTTGCGATACATCATCTTTCCAGCCATCATCGCATTTGCGAGAGGCCGTTCGCAAATGCGAAGTCGCATTTGTGATGATGAAGTCGCATTTGCGACTCAGGCTGCCAGTCCACTTCTTTCGCATTCGCGATGGTTTGTCACATTTGCGAAGCCTGCAGACCTGATATTCCAGCTGAGAAATCTGCAATTTTTCTATGTCCGAAATGCATCCCGTGGCCTATCCAAAACTCACCCGAGCACTCGGGGCTCCAAACCAAACATGCACACTACCTCAAAAACATCCTACGGACTTATTCGTGTAATCAAATCACCAAAATAACATCATGAACATCGAATTAGACCTCAAGATCAATGAAATTTCTCAAAACTTCATTAAACATCAAATTTTGCATTTAAGGTCCGAATCACATCAAATGGATTCCGTTTCTTACCAAACTTTACCGACAACACATATAAATCATATTGAACCTGTACCGGGCTCCGAAACCATAATGCGGGCCCGATACCACAGGTTTCACATAACATTTCACTTTCAAAAACCTTTATATTTTCAGAAAATAATTTCTTTCAAAAATTCATTTCTCGGGCTTGAGACCTCGGAATTCAATTCCGGGCATACGCCCAAGTCCCATATTTTTCTACGGATCCTCCGGGACCGTCAAATCACGGGTTCGGGTCCGTTTACCCAAAACGTTGACCGAAGTCAAATTAATTCATTTTATAGTCAAAATTTATCATTTTTCACAGATTTTCACATATAGGCTTTCCGGCTACGCGCCCGGACTGCGCACGCAAATCGAGGTGATGCTAAAAGAGATTTTTAATGCCCCGAAATGCAAAATTTAATTTAAAAACAAGTGATGACCTTTTGGGTCATCACAATCTTCATTCTTAATTTTATCTAGCTTAGTGTGCCCACACATCCGTCTCAGCATCCTCATCTATGAAACTTTCATCTTCTGGGTATGAGAATTTTTGACTGGCCAACACTCTGCACCATACAATATGGTCGGCCTAACCACCGCTCTATTGAACTTTTCTTTAAGTTCTGGAGGCACCATCCTATCACACAGGACACCAGACGTTAGCCTCCATTTCATCCACCCCACTCCTATTCGGTGCATGACATCCTCGTCAATATCCCCATCCCCCTAAATAATCGACCCCAGGTACTTGAAGCTCCCTTTCTTGGGGATGACTTGAGAGTCAAGCCTCACGTCCATGCCCGCTTCACCCGGCACACCACTGAACTTGAACTCCACGTATTCGGTCTTAGTCCTGCTCAGCTTGAAACCTTTAGACTCAAGGGTCCGTCTCCAAACCTTCAACCTCTCATTAACACCGCCTCGCGTCTCATCAATCAGAACTATATCATCATCAAATAACATACACCATGGCACCTCCCCTTGAATATGGTGAAACTCATCCATTGTCAGAGCAAATAAGAACGGGCTGAATGTAGATCTTTGGTGTAGCCCCATAACCACCGGGAAATGCTCCGAGTCGCCCCCCTTTGTCCTAACCCGAGTCTTAGCTCCATCATTTATATCCTTAATCACCCTAATATAAGTCACCGGAACACCTTTCACCTCCAGGCATCTCCAAAGAACTTCCCTAGGTACCTTGTCATAAGCTTTTTCTAGGTCAATAAACACCATATGCAAATCCTTCCTCCTATCCCTATACAGTTCCACCAACCTCCGAACAAGATGGATTGCTTCCGTAGGGGAGCGACCAGGCATGAACCCAAACTGGTTATCGGATATCGACACCAGCCTCCTTACCCTCGCTTCCACTACCCTCTCCCACACTTTCATGGTATGACTCAGTAGCTTGATGCCCCTATAGTTGTTACAGTTCTGGATATTGCCTTTGTTCTTGTATAGCGGAATCATCGTACTCCACCTCCATTCCTCTGGCATCACCTTCGTTTTGAAAATAACATTAAACAGCCTAGTTAGCCACTCCAATCTTGCTCTGCCCACATACCTTCAAAATTCTACTGGAATTTCGTCTGGCCCTGTCGCTCAGCCACTGCTCATCTTACGCATAGCCCTGACAACCTCCTCGACTCTAATGCGCCTACAGTAGCTGAAATCTTGGTGACACTCGAAGTGCTCCAATTCTCCTAGCACAATGTCTCTGTCCCCTCCGTCACTCAGCAGCTCATGGAAGTACTTCTGCCACCTCCGCTTAATCTGCGCATCTTCCATTAACACTCAGCCTTCCTCGTCCTTGATGCACCTCACTTGGTCTAGATCACGAGCCGTCTTCTCTCTCGCCTTGGCCAACCGGAACAACTTCTTGTCTCTGCCTTTGTCCCCCAGTTCCTCGTACATGCGACCAAATGCTGCATTCTTCGCTTCCGTGACCGCTAACTTTGCCACATTCTTAGCTTCCTTATAACTTACTCTGTTCCTCTGCCTCTCCTCCTCTTCCGTACTATCCACTAACCTCCAATACGTCGCTTTCTTTTACTCCATCTTACCCTGGACCTCGGCGTTCCACCACCAGTCACCCTTGTGCCCGCCCGAGTAACCCTTCGAGACCCCTAGCACCTCTCTTGTCGCCTCTCTAATACTGTTCGCCGTCATCGTCCACATATCGTTTGCTTCCCCACTACTTCCCCAGGATCTCATAGCCAACAACCTCCTCCCCAACTCATGAGCTTTCTCATTCATCAAGGCACCCCACCTAATCTGTGGGCGACCCCGAACCACCTTCCTCTTCCTTCTTATCGGTATGCTGACGTCCATCACCAAGAGCCTATGTTGGGTCGCGAGTAACTCACTCGGGATAACCTTGCAATCCTTGCACAACCCTCTATCACACCTCCTTAGGAGAAGATAATCAATCTGAGTCTTAGCCACCGTACTCTAAAAAGTAACCAAATGCTCCTCCCTCTTCGGGAACATAGAGTTCGCAATCACCAACTCAAAAGCCTTAGCGAAATCTAATAGGGAAGTTCCACCTCCGTTCCTAACCCCAAAGCCAAAGCCGTTGTGAACCTCGCCATAACTACTAGTAGACGCTCCGATATGCCCGCTGAAATCCCCACCTATAAATAGTTTCTCTGTGGGCGGAATACCACGCACCACTTCATCCAAACCCTCCCAGAAACACCTCTTAACCTCTTCATCCAATCCCGCTTGGGGAGCGTAGGCTCTAATGACATTTAGAGTGAGCCCTCCAATCACTAACTTAATAACCATTAATCTATCACTCACCCGCCTAACCTCAATCGCCGACTCCCTAAGATCCCTGTCCACCAAAATACCCACTCCGCTCTTACCCTTCAAGCGTCCAGAGTACCACAGTTACCTAGTCTCCTAAACACATGTTATATTGACCTTTCTCTTCTGGAGAATCTTCGCCAACTCGATAGACTTACCAATTAGCGTCCCTATATTCCACGATCCAATTCTCAACCTATAGGCACCCTTGCCCCCTCCCCCACCCCTATCCCCTGCCCTACCCCCTGCCCCGCCTCCCGCCCCTCCCGAGGAAATGACCTTGTTCCACCATCACAGACCACAATCAGAACAACCGACGACCAAACGCCAAGGGAACAGGTTGTACTACAGGCCCGCTAAAATAATGCCTAGACTAGTATCAACTAATAAGACAACAACAGGCTACCACAAGAGGAAGGCAAACAAGTGATCAGGAGGTACCAACTCCCAAGAACAGAACCTGGATCAATGTAACGCGCTCCCTTCCAAATTCCCGTCGTCCCTTGCTAAAGCCAACCGGATCAATGGAAGATACATGCTACCAACAAAATTAAACACTTCCTCTGGCTCATGCTACAAGAAAAATTACCAACCCTTACCTTTCTCTCTAATCGAAATCTTACTAATGATCCCATCTGTCCATTATGCCAACAAGCACATGAAGATATTGTTCATATATTTTTCCATTGCACAACTGTCTCCAATATATGGCATTATTTTAATATCCCTTTTCCCTCACACATCACTCTAAATTGGATCAAACAACTTTGTCTTCCGACCACCTCATCTCCTAATATAATTCCATTGCATATTCTAGTTCCAATTACCTTCTGACACATCTTAATCAATCGTAATAATAATAATATCTTCAATCACACACATGCGAACGTTAATCCCCTTAATATATACAATCAGGCAGCCCAATATTATTACCTAGCTAACGCAGTTACTCAAAAACACACGCTAACTACTATAATTCCAATCAAATGTCAACCCCCATCCCAAGGTTCCTATAAGTTAAATATTGATGGAGCGTTTGAAAAGCATAACCACATGGGTAGGGCCGCTGGAGTTTTTTGTAATGCCTCTGGCGCTTGGGTGTATGGTTTTACCAAACCACTAATCCATACCGATATTCTCCAAGCTGAACTGCTAGCCTTATATCACGGGCTACAACTAGCAAATGCCCACAATTTCGACCTTTACAAATGGAAATGGACTCTCAGGTACTCCTATAGATCCTATCTAATGCTTCACTAAAACACTCACATATCATTTTTGCATGCAGGTCGATGCTCCAGGATCTCCAGGTGACTCAGGTCCAACACACATTTAGGGAAGGCAATGCTGTGGTGGATGTATTAGCCAAACATGGGAAGACAATCAAGAATTTCCAACCTACTGATGTTATCCTTTTTGAAAATCCACCTTATTTTGCTTTACTGCTTTTAGCTACTGATGTAACTGGAATTGTAATTTACCGTTCAGTTCCAACCACTGTAACACACTTGTTATGTTTTAATAAAAGCCTTCTTAGCAACAAAAAAAAAAAAAAATTACTCAATAGTTGTATATTTTGTCTACGTTGCGATTTGACATTTTAATTCTTGAATTTATGTAACCACTCTATCGATAGCTAGGAAGCTATAATCACCCCAACACTAGTCTGAAAGACATAAAGTTAGTATTACCATAATTTCTTCTCCATTTGTTGCATTGGCTACTAGTTAATTATCTTATTTCTACTATTTAATTATTCAAAAGTATTAAACATGTAGGATATGCAAGAAAAATCCCATATCGGTAACTAAAAAAATTAGGAGCATAACGTGTAGGGATCTTTTAATAATGTGAGGCCTTTTGGAAAAATCATGCGGGGTAGGTCCAAAGCGATCAATATCACACCAAAGTGTATGTGAGTTGTTTTAGTCCAACAACTAATATCAAAGCCCAAGTTTGATGGGACGAGTATGTTGATGACGGAGTGAAAGTGCAAGGTTCGATTTGCTTACCCTTATGAGTAGGGCAGAGCTAAAGTGCCGGGAGCGGGTTCGGCTGAACCCAGTAACTTTGGTTCGAACCCTATATTTGTCTTAACAATATCTTTTGAATATACATAAATTATTAATTTAGAACCCAGTAACTTAAAATGATTAGAATTTCGAACCCATAAGTTTGAAATCCTGGTTCCGCCTCTGCTAACGAGCTTGGAGATGCGCACATAAGAAGAAGCTAGTTGTGGCCTTCGGTTACCATAATACTCTAACAATATAGGCGGCACATAGTGATTCGCAAAATTTGACCCGTGGATCATGGAAATGGGCCACATGGAACTTAGTTCGAGGGAGAGAGCCGTGAATCAACGTGGAACTTAGTTCGAGGAGGAGATTGTTGGGTGTGTGAACAAAGCCGTCTCTCATTGGTAACTAAAAAGATTGGGAGCCTACATATAAGGTGTAAGGATCTCCTAAGAGTTTGAGGCCTTTTTGGAAAAACCTTGCGAACTTAGCCCAAAAACAATATCATATTATATTAAGAGTATCTTCGGACCGTTTTAACCACACAAAACCTATGAAAAGTAGAGGTTGCATTAAACTGTAATTGAATTAAGGATGTAATTGTAGATTTGTTCTTCCAAAATTTTGATCCTTTCCAATAAAATATAACATGTTCGACATCTTATTGGTTTTTTGCGAGAAAAGGGAACAATTAAGTAAGTGAACTGAAATATCAAATGTCATGTTTTAGAGAAAAGAAAACTGAAGAAAGAGTGGAAGAAATTAAATATTCTTTTATGCTAGCTATCTGATATATTTGTTTGATAATGAATACTATTTACGAAAAGAAAATACTTCTTAAAACCTAATTAATAATATAAGAATGTACAAGAAAATGTAAATCACACTTGTTACGAAAAAGTAATTATCGGAATTAATAGTAGCCATTTTTTCATCTTTAATTAACTTCAAACTCTTAGTCAAAGAAAATACAACAAGTAGTCCTTATCGATGTTGAGATTTAGGGGCAGATTCATTTATTCAAAGCTTGAAAAGACATTTCACAAAGGTTATCTATACTTATCAAAAGAATGTTAGTCGATGAGTCAGCTGCCTATTTTTGACGCAAATTACAACATATGTTAATTGGTCCCTAATCATTTTTTTTTAAAAAAATCCCTAATCATCACATATACATGCATGTACTGCCAAATCCCTTTTAACATCTCATATCTTTTATTGAATTTAACCTGTATATATATTGATAATTTTTATTTTTTTTACAATATCATTATATTCTATGTTGTAAGTTGTAGTAGTATGTTATTTGTCTTATTTTTTAGGTTACTAATTAACTTATATAAATAATTACATAAAACCATCTTTCAAGTGACTTGATAGTATAAAAATCTTTTTATATTGTCACTACATATATAACAGTTAAATTATTTCCTATTTCTTCGGGAATAGATTAAGAATTTTAAGCCAATGGGATAACATTGTTATTGCGTTCATTACTTTGTTATATATATA
>NW_017673631.1:122237-126512 GCF_001879085.1 Nicotiana attenuata
TTTTACTTTGTTATATATATATATATATATATATATATATATATATATATATATATATATATAAAATAAATTTATAAAAAATTGAAAACGCACGCACACATAGAGATAACACATAGAATATCGAAATTAAAGATGAAGTTTCCACATCTTATATGATTGTGCAAATGGGATAGGCTTTGCTAATTAGTTTAGTTAATGAGCTATACATTTCCTTTTCAAGAGTCCACTTTCCATGACCCACACATCCTTGTCCCTATCACCCTCTTTCTTATTCTATTGTCTCCTTATCATCCCTAAAGGGATATGTGTTTCATTTAAGATTCATTTGATGTGACTTGATTTCTTGTATTTATTTGTATCCAAAGAGATAAGGAAGAGGTGGGAATGGAATTGAACGAAATGATACTCTCTGTTAGCTATTGGAAAATATAAATGATGTGACACAACTTTTTTTGTAAAAAGCACGGGCCAGCCAGTTTTCGGACTGTCATTCAAAAATAGTCAGCGTTTGCAAAGTTATTGAAAAATAGCCACTATTTGCTGCAACACGGAAAGTTCCAGCATAATATCCCGGAGATCGGTGCACATGTGTATGAACTTCCAGCATATTATGCCGGAACTCCAACACGCGGAAAGTTCCAGCAAATATACTGGAGATTGGAGCACCTGTGTATGAACTTCCAGCATATTATGCTGGACCGGTATATTATGCTGGAACTCCAGTATATTATACTGGAACTCCAGTACTTATGCTGGAGTATTTTCCGGATTTTGAACAGTGTTTTCGTTCAGATTTATCTTTACATGAAAAGTGGCTAAATTTCGATTACTTTTGAAACTAAGGCTATTTTTGAATGACCACTTGTAAATCTGGCTATTTTGAATTTCTTCCAATTTTTTTAGCCTGTCCAAAAAAAAACACATTTTTTTAAGGAATTATTTAATTTTAATATTTCTATGATATTTTATATATATTTAACTTACATTTCGAAAGTTAATGTTTAAAGATTTTTAAGCTTCGTGTTCAATCAAATACTAATATCATATAAAATGAGACGTGGAGAGTTATTTAAAATTGCCTTTTCAAAATCTCATTTCGCTTTTAGAGATCAGAATGATTGAAGTTTGAAGAGGAAATGCTAAATATGATAAGCCACTAGCTAAAACAACGCCCAAATTGTTGTCTTTTAAAAGTAATATACGAAACTTGTTGTTCTTTTGTTATTTAAGTTATTTTTTGGGGTGAAGTGGAAAATAGACTCGTGAATAAGAAAAGGAACATGACAAAAAGAAAGCGGAGAGAAATCAAATACTATATCAAGATGTAAACCTATTTTAATATAAAAGATGTAAAAAAGAAAAAGGTTCAGTCCCTAGTCAAGAACTGTTACTATTGCCTTCAATAAAGATTATTGGTTTTAACATACGGGTTAATTATACCCTATAAACACCCTACAATATAACTCAGTTTCAGATGCACTCCCCTTTTTACAATTACATATTCAATACTACAAAAAATTTACACTTACACCCCTATGATTTATATTCATAACTAAACATATCAAAATATAATTATTAAAGACAAATTAAAATTAAAAAATTTATGTACTTATTTTATGAAATTTAAAACGAGGATAGATATTTTGTTAAAAATCTTTGTTCACGCCTTTGATTTAAGAAGAAAATAAATATTTTTTGAAATATAACTCTTAAATAGAAAAATTAACAAAAAATACATATTATGACAACTAGAATTTTTACATATTTGGAAAATATTTTTATCTCTCGAAATACTCAAAACATGAGGTTATTATCGCTATTTTCCAAAAAATATTTGAACCTCTACACAAATGAATTTTCACCTAAATAAGTAAATTTAAGATAATTTTGAAGCAAAAGAAAATTCTATATTATACTTCAATTGTGACGACCCAAAGGGTCATCACCTGTTTCCTCATTCATTCTGTGCTTCCGAGGCCTTGAAAACCTCATTTTTACTTGCCTCGATTTGTGTGCGCAGTCCGGGCGCATAGCCGGAAAGCTTTTATATTGAAATATGTGAATTCTGTGAAAAACTTGAAGAATTTTGACATTTAATATGATTACAGTAGACTTTGGTCAACATTTTTGGAAGACGGACCCGGATCCGAGATTGGACGGTCCCGGAAGGTCCGTAGAAAAATATGGGACTCGGGCATGTGCCCGGAGTCGAATTCCGAGGTCTAGAGCCCGAGAAATGAATTTTTCTGTGAAATTGTTTTTCTGAAATTAATAAGGAAAATGGAAATGAAAATTTATTAAAAGACTGTGGTATCGGGCTCGTATTTTGGTTCCGACGCCCGGTACAAGTCTTATATATTGTTTAAGCGCTTTCTGTGAAGTTTGGTCGAAATCGGACGTCGTTTGACCTGTTTCGGACCTAATTATCTAAAGTTGGAAGTTTATGAAGTTTGGAATGAAAATGATGATTTTGAGGCTTGATTCAATGATTTTTGATGTTGTTTTGGCGATTTGATCACTCGAGTAAGTTCGTAAGATGTTATTGAGTTAGTGTGCGTGTTTGGTTAGGAGCCCCGGGGGCTCGGGAGTGTTTCGGAGGAGAGTCGGAGTGGTTTTTGAACTTAAGAAATTGCAGAAACTGCTGTCTGCTGGTGTCCAGTCATTTGTTCTATGCGATCGCATAGGTAGGTCTGCGATCGCGTAGAGTTAATCTTCAGGAGGGTCAGTTGTTGTATGCGATCGCAATTACCCTTCCGCGATCGCATAGTGATAGCCTTTAGAAGCCCTTTATTTCTCCTTTAAGCGAACCCATAGCCAGTTCGCGATCGCAATATACCATCTGCTACTTCTATGCGATCGCAATGATCACTTCGCGATCGCAGTGAATATTTCCCCTTCCTCTATGCGATCGCATGACTTTCTTCGCGATCGCATAGGCCATTTTCGCCCAGTTAAATTTTTTTAAAAAACAAAAACAGTAGCTACGGGTTCTATCACAAAAATACACGAGCTCTTCTTCTCCACAGCCCCTAGGCGACTTGTAGAGCGATTCTTCACCAAATATTCTTGGGTAAGTATTATCTGACTTGTTTTCTTCTTTCCTTCATTAATTACTGAAATCCTAGCCCTAAATCATGAAATAAAAGTAGAAATTTTGGGTTTTGGGTAGAGTTAGGGTTTTGAGAATTTTGGGTGATTCAACCTCAATTTGGGGTCGAATCTTAAAACAAATTATGTATTTGGACTCGTGGGGTTATGGGTGATCGGGTTTTGGTCCGAGCCTCGAGTTTGGACCATGTGGGCCCGGTGTCTAATTTTGGTATTTTTGGAAGAATGCTAGAAAATTCATATCTAGGCTATGGGATGTTGCCATTGAGTCTTCATTGATATTATTGAATTAATCATGCCTAGATATCACTGTTTCGGAGTCGGATTGTAGAGGAAAGGCGGTCTTTGAAGGTTGATTGCTATTCTTGGGACCGAGGTAAGTGTTTGGTTTAACCCTAGCTTGAGGGAATAGGAGTTGAGTCTTGTTGCTAATTGCTATGTGATCGAGTACGATGTATAGGCATGGTGACGTGTATTTATACATTGGTGTCTAGCATGACCGTGAGTCCTTAAAATGCGATTATCATGAACTGATTGTGAATTCCATGTTTATTGGAGTATTTCTATATGTTGTGAACTACATGTGAATGATGATATGATAATTTGATTCCTAGGAGCAGTGGCTCGAATTGTGATACGAATATTGAAAGTATATGAAATGACTTGTTTCACTGAGGAGCGTCGGCTCCAGTGGTAGAACGAATTGTGAAAGTAAAAGTGAGAAAGAGAAGAGATCATTATGTTGCCCTCTTGATGGGCTATTGTTGGGTTGTGATTCCTCTGCATTGTGTTCTTGACGGATACTAGGGTCGCTTAGGTTAATGTTTCCTTGTGTCGTGGGATGACTATAGTTATAGCTGAGGTGGTTAAGTAATGTAATAGGTTAGTTATAGATGGGGTGGTTAGGTGAGGTAATCGGTTAGATATAGCTGAGATGGTTAAGTGTGGTAATAGGTTGGTTATAGCTGTGGTGGTTAGATGTTGGGGCTAATGTGGTTATAGTAATCCCCTTGCCGGAATATTTGAGATGATGTTTTTGTCCCCTTGCTAGGAAGTCGTTATATTGTTGTTTGTGACGGAATATGAGGTAAGAGATTTCTTGGAGCTTGGGCTCCAGTGATATCGTGGGATAAGAAAAGTAAGAAAGAGAAAGCGTCGTTGATTATT
>NW_017673632.1:0-1111 GCF_001879085.1 Nicotiana attenuata
GTGGGTTCGTTGGAATTTCAGAGGTGCTTTCAGAGATGGGGTGCGTTGGCTGTTGGAATCGCCTGGTTCTGGTCAGAGATCGTCATTGTTTTATTGCTTGAGAAGCCATGAAAATGGCTGAGAAGAAGACGATGTTTTCAGGGGGGTCTTGTGTATCGGCTGATTCGTCTTTCAGATTTCTGAGCGTTATTTTGTGTTCTCTTCAGCCGTTGTAGGCGTTCATTTTTGTCTGTTCAAGGAGATAGAAGGGGATGGGTCTCCTGGAGAAGATGAAATCAAGGAGGTGGGGTCGTCTATTGTGTATTGCGGCGCTCTCCTCTCTATTAGAGTCTAGGGTATAATTTGATAGTCTAGGGTCTTTAAGAAGAATAGGATCCGGGTCTTTGGTGTTGGGTCGGTCGACCCAGTTTGGGCTGGGTAAGAGATGGGCTAGTTTAAGTGAAGAATGGGTTTTGAAAGATTTGGGCTCACTCATCACATGGCCCAATTTCGAATTTAAGTACCAAGCTTTTTCAATTTCCTTTCCCTTTTTGTTTTCTTTTCTTTACTTTAGTTAATTAAAACCTAAATTAAATTCCTAAATTAATTTCAGTTGTAAAATTAAGCTAATTATCTAACTATAATATTTTCAAGAATTAATTGATCCTAAATTTAAAGAGAAAACTTAATAATCCAAAATTAAAAGCTAAGAATGTAAAAATGAGCCATTTTTGTAATTTTCTTTTTGTTTAATAAAGCAATTATTTAACTATCTAATCCTAAAATATGAACACAAACTCTAAATGCAATGCATGATATTTTTTGTATTTTTGGTTTTTAATGAAAATTAAATATGCACAAAAAATGCAAATAATTAACAAAAATCCTATCAAATTGCAAAAATTGGGAAAAATTATTTTCTGATATTTTATGGGAGTAATTCATATAGGGCAAAAATCATGTGCTCACAAGGTGTTTTCAGTGGTTGAGACTGGAATGGTGACAGTGGGTTCATCAGGGACGGAGAACTCAAGGGTTTTCTCTGGGTTAATTTCTACCGAAGAAGGGATTTTTGAGTGATTATCAGCCATTGCAGAGATGGAGTTGAGAATTTGTTGGCGAAGGTCTGATG
>NW_017673632.1:1474-6169 GCF_001879085.1 Nicotiana attenuata
TGGGCGCCTGATTGCTGAAATTTGAAATGTATTCCCTTGTTCTCCAGGTGGGCGCCTGATTGCTGAACTTGAAATGTATTCCCTTGTTCTCCAGGTGGGCGCCTGATTGCTGAACTTGAAACGTATTCCCTTGTTCTCCAGGTGGGCGCCTGATTTCAACAGAAATAGACAAAACAAAGAAATATTTTCTGCCCCAGTTTGGTGGCTGGGCGCATCATGTTACCAAATATTACTAAAAATTTGAAAGCTAAAACCTGAATTATACTTCCCTTGTTCTCCAGGTGGGCGCCTGACTGCTGAACTTGAAATGTATTCCCTTGTTCTTCAGGTGGGCGCCTGATTGCTGAATCTTGAAATGTATTCCCTTGTTCTCCAGGTGGGCGCCTGATTGCTGAACTTGAAACGTATTCCCTTGTTCTCCAAGTGGGCGCCTGATTGCTGAAACTTGAAATGTATTCCCTTGTTCTCCAGGCGGACGCCTGATTGCTAAACTTGAAATGTGTTCCCTTGTTCTCCAGGTGGGCGCCTGATTGCTGAACTTGAAATGTATTCCCTTGTTCTCCAGGTGGGCGCCTGATTGCTGAACTTGAAATGTATTCCCTTGTTCTCCAGGTGGGCGCCTGATTGCTGAAATTTGAAATGTATTCCCCTGTTCTCCAGGTGGGCGCCTGATTGCTGAAATTTGAAATGTATTCCCTTGTTCTCCAGGTGGGCGCCTGATTGCTGAAATTTGAAATGTATTCCCTTGTTCTCCAGGTGGGCGCCTGATTGCTGAAACTTGAAATGTATTCCCTTGTTCTCCAGGTGGGCGCCTAATTGCTGAAATTCGAAATGTATTCCCTTGTTCTCCAGGTGGGCGCCTGATTGCTGAAACTTGTTCTCCAGGTGGGCGCCTGATTGCTGAAATTCGAAATGTATTCCCTTGTTCTCCAGGTGGGCGCCTGATTACCAAAACTTGAACTGTATTCCCTTGTTCTCCAGGTGGGTGCCTGATTACCAAAACTTGAATTGTATTCCCTTGTTTTCCAGGTGGGTTCCTGATTACCAAAACTTGAATTGTATTCCCTTGTTTTCCAGGTGGGTTCCTGATTACCAAAACTTGAATTGTATTCCCTTGTTCTCCAGGTGGGCGCCTGATTGCTGAACTTGAAAAGTATTCCCTTGTTCTCCAGGTGGGCTCCTGACTGCAACAAAATAAACAAAAACAAAGAAAACTCTCTGCCCCAGTTTGGTCGCTGGGTACATGAGTAAGTGTTAAACTAAATTATTCTACCAACTATTATAAGAATTTGAAAGCTAAGTCCTATTATCCAGGGAGGTCCTGACAACTTCTAATAATTATGAACCTAAGTTATATCCTCTAGAGGTATTACCCCCACTACATTTGTTGTCTAAAAGGTCTTAAACTACTCCCCATTATCCAGGAGGGTCCTGACAACTTCTAGTTAAAAGACAGTTTTGACCTAAGTTATATCTACTAAAGGTACGACTCCCAATATATCTTGTTATCTAGACCGACCTTAACACTACGTCCCATTATCCAGGAGGGTCCTGAAAACTTCTAATTGAATCCAATCTTAAACATGCCAATTTTGAAACCCACTTATGCTCCTTTGGGGTACATTTATGCTACTCATGATTGTTTTGACATTTAAACTAAGTCCCATTTTCCAGGAGGGTCCTGAGAATTTATGGTCAAACCTGTTTTGGTGCTTGCTTTTTTCCTAAGGAGGGTTTCTCCGAAACCAACAAAAACTTTCTGCCCCTGTTTCAATCAAAGAAAAATCTTGTCAGTTTAAAATGTGGTGGTTGGTTTGTGGCCTTGAACTTTGAGGGGGATTGCTCCTTCACTTCCCATGATGACTGATTTCCACTCGAAGAACTTGCGTTTTTATGGACTAACCCCTTTCTCTGTCGTCCTCATCACATAAAATACCTTTTCTCCGTTCAGACCCAATATCCTCTATTTGCATTGCATGAACTGGCACCTCCCCAGCCTTTGTATCTCACATGAATCCCAAAGCACGCCCATTGCCCCCACTCCGTGTATATGCTATTCTTTCTTGACTTAACCACTGGCCTCGGCCTTGAGGTCTGTTGCTCCTTCACTTGTCACGATAACTGATTCCCACTCGAAGACCTTGCTTGTTTATTGACTAACCACTTCCTTTGTTACCCTTGACACAGAGAATATCTCTGATCTGTTCACCAAACACCCTCCATCTTGTTTCATTGTTCATGAATCGATATGTACCAAACCTTTCGTGTTTCACCGAAAATACCTTTGATCCATTCAGCTAACACCCTTCATCTGTTGCATTGTTCCTGAATTGATATGTACCAAACCCTCGTATTTCACACGAATCCCAAAGCACGTCAATTGCCACCCACTCAAGATGTATGTCGTTCTTTCTTGGCTTAAACCCCTAGTCCGGTCCTGGAGGTCTACAGCTCCCCCATTTGCCATGATAACTTTGACTTCTGCTTGGAAGGTCTTGCTCGTCACTAGTTTAACACCCTTTTATCAAGCTTATCACAGGAAATACCTTTGATCTGTTCGCCCTAACCCTTCATTTGTTGCATCGTTCATGAATTGATATATACCAAGCCTTTGTATTTCACAAGGATCCCAAAGCATGTTGATTGTTGCCAACTCAGTGTGCCTGCTGTTCTTTCCTGACTTGACGCTTTGATGTGTTCACCAGATCCCGCTTTGTTCAATTGGAAAGCTTGGTGGCAGATTTTGAAGTCATTTCTCACTTGTTATGACCAAACAGACTCAGGAGGAGGAAGTAAACAAGACAAAAGGAACATAGTGGAAGGACAATGGAAAGAGATGATTCCTCACAAGAAAACTACAAAGTAGAAACCTATCGCATGTGGATACCGACTCTGACGACCTTGACATGCACCTGTGGCCTATTCTGTTAGGCAAATCTGATGTTCAGCTCCTATTATACCCCCAAACTGTGAAATTGGGCTTCGCTGCTCTGTCAATTTCACAATCTTCGTCTGGTGATTTCCCATCTGATTCTCAATCCTTATTCGACTTGTGGTGCCCGAAGGGTTTTCACCATCAAGCCTCTCTCATTTTGGTCTTTCTCTCATCTCCCCGTCGCCTTATGGTGCCCGTGAAGGTTTTCACCAATAAGACTCTCTCATTTTGATTTCTCTCAGCTTTCATCGCCTTGCGGTACCCGTGAGGGTTTTCATCGATAAGACTCTCTCATTTTTCCTTTTTTCCTGTTTGAACCAGAGTATTGTCCCTCATATGAATCACCTCTACTTGCTCGACTTGGCATTTCTCGAAGACTGATCAGAAGGTCTTTTTTTGGACCGTAATGCAGGCTTTTGGACAGGGTTAGAAAGAAAGGGCTCAAAACAATTCAAATGGGTTCAAAATTACAACTTTCGGAATCAAATCTCTTGCAACAATCACAACTTCTGCCCCAGTTTCTTCCTTGGGGACTTTGGACTTTTATTTCGGTGTGACTGAACCTCAGAGAGAGGCTGCCTACGTACCCTTTCGGGATCAAGTCAAACGTAGTTCAGGCGACTACTTTTGTTGTTGCTCCTTTTCTTTTTCTTTTCTCTTTTTTTTTCTTTTCCCTTCTGTTGTTTTGTTGTATTCCTTTTTTTTCTCTTTTTCGTTTTCTTCTCTTTTTTTCATTCTCTCTTTTCTCTTTTTTCTTTTCTTTCTCTTTTCATTCTTTTCTTTCTCCTTTCTCTTGTTCCTTTACTTATCCTTTGCGCTTGCGTTTCTGAACTTCGCTACTGATTCCAAAAGAGGGGTATGAAAGAAAATAAACAAGGCTCAAAGGGGTAACAAAGGATAAAGTGTTTAGATAGCAGAACAAAATGCCTTCGTCATTCCAATCTTCAAAACATGCTAAGTACAAACAACACAATTAAACAAACCAAGGAAAACATTTGTAACATCTTGATTGTATCAGACTTGATAACCATATCCGCACATTTGCCTCCTACATCTGTTGAATACAAAGCACCATTGGACAACACTCTCACTTTCCTTACCATGAACGTCCCCTGACAATTGGGCAAACTTGCCTTTGGCTTCAACCTGATGCGGCATGATACATTTCAATAGGGTTTCTCTATGTTCTATCTACCCCAGTTTCACATGGTTCGGGCTTCAAATGATCTCAAAATGTCCAAATTTGTTCTTATTTCCCTCAAGTGTCCCTATCATCTTCAAAATTATTTCAATGCTTCATGACTAAACTAACTTTCGAGCTCAGGCTGAGAATTATGCATGCATGTCATGTCACTAGAACCAGCAGGAAAAGAATTGTGGAAAGAAAAGAGAACTAAGCAAAAGAAAATGACTAGAAATAATAGAAAACAGGAAATTGTATTAGACAGACGGTGAAACGGTTCGAACAACAAGACAAGCAAACTAGACTGGGGTTACAACCCTGGAACAAACCTAGACAGCACTAAACGAGCTACTACGACTAAACAATCCAAGCAAAATGAAAGGATAGAAGGGTTTGAGTCACAAGACAATATCCGGATTACAACCCTGAAATAACCCGGACAACAGAAATGACAACAAAATAAACCACCAAAATTCCACTCCGGCTGACCAAGAAATGGAGCGTCTTCCCAATTACCAAGCACGACATCTTAGCCACTGAGTTTCGCATCAATACTGCCAAGACCATTATCAACTTT
>NW_017673632.1:8753-65305 GCF_001879085.1 Nicotiana attenuata
TATTCCCTTGGACATTAGAGTGGTACATGCATCGTACAGTAGGATCAAAGCCCTTTGCATATGGGTCTGGAGTATAGCCGAGGAGCGGCTCAATTAGGCCAGAATGCTTTAACTTTTCAAACAAACTTGTGTAGGACTCCCCAATTGGCGTGAAACTATTTCTTTGCCTTTGTTCTCTTCCCTGCCCCTGTTTTCTAGGGTCGTTGGGTGCTCGAGAATGCTGCGAAGGCAAGAGTGCATTATGCGGTGCTGGCGCTCGCCATAGAGAGTGACCTGGTGGTTGGACATATGACCGGACATTGTTCGGAGGATAATACTGAGGTGGATTGTGTGGAGCTCGGGGATAGGTTTGGGGTTGGAGTTGAGGCTGGGTATATTGGTGAGGGGGACCCTTTGATCCATGTCGTGACTCTGAAACAACCATGGCAACATCATCGTGTTCCTTCTGACCCAGCAAGCTTCCTGTGTCGTTCTGAATTGCTTGTGTTGTGACTTTTAAAGCAGAATAACTCATGATCTTGCTAGACTTCAGCCCCTCTTCTACTAGCTCCCCCATTCTTAACACCTCATCGTGAGCAACCTCGGAGGGATAATATTGGGCGTTATGAGCTTTGGGCGGGTGTTCATTGTTGAGAACTGTGGATGTGACCGGAGGGCACTTTTGGGAAAAGATAGTTGGACGACGAGTGATGGAGCCACTAGGGTGGCTGGGAAAGCTGTGATAAGCGGTTAAATATGGAGAGGGTGGAGGATCGCCTGGCGCTGTGTCTGGAGTTTGGGTATGGACATCATCTAGGAGGTTGGGTGGTGGCGGGGGTGGTGCCTTCCCAGTCATCCATGCCCGATACATGTCTGCCATGTGTTGTCTCAACATCTTTACCTCTTCTACCAACCCGTTGTCCTGTTCAACCAGTTGCTTTCGGGCACCGGTAGCAACCCACTCAGTTCTATTGTTGTTTGTCATTGCCTTTGTTCTTGTGTTGTAAAGAAGAGTTACCACTTTAAAACCACAAACCAACCACTTCTCTGGAAATGACATGACAAAATGAAATTATCACGTTAGCGTTAGGGCATTTAACATATTGGTACCCGCACATTTGGAGAGTGAATGCACCTAGGCAGTTAACAGTTCCTACTATGCTTTTGATCGGTCACATCCGTCATCCCGGCCTTTTCCTTATTTCCAATTGCACACTTTCTTTTCTTCTTTTTTTTTTTTTTGTTCTCTTTTTTTCTTTTCACTCTTGCCTTTGTCTTCTCTTGTTCCTATTCTCTCCCTTTCTTGATTTTTCCTTTTCTTTCTTGTTTTTTCGCTCTTTTCTTTTCTTTTTGCCTTTTTGTTGTTTTCCTCTCTTTTCTTTCCTTTTTTTTTTTAGTTATGGTTGAATCCTATGGAGATTTCCTACGTATCATGACCCCGCATGAATCAGATCTTTGCGTAGTTCTGGAAAAACTGGAATAAAGTAAACAAACCGACATTCTCTTTTTTTTTTCTTTTTTGCCTTATTGACTACTCTGATGAGAAAAGAGAAATGAAAGAAGCAAATCCTCTTTTTTTGATCTTCTAGACTTAGGCCTCATTTGTTTTTTTTAAGATTAAGACGTCTGAATCTGAATACACATCTGAATATCAAGATGTGTATTAAGATTAAGACATCTGAATCTGAATACACATCTGAATATATTAAGATGTGTATTAAGATCTGAATACAAAATAATTAAGACTGTTTGATTTTTAACATCTGAATGTATAAAATTTATCTTTATTTGAAAATTAATGAACATAAAATTCAAATGAAATACTAACTAATCTAATATTTTATCAATAAAATATATAGTTTTTGAAAATATGATAGTTAGTGGTGGTGGTGGTGGTTAACGGGTGAATACCGACCAGAGGCGGTGATTGGTGGTAGTGTTGGTTGACGATGGTGGTTCATGCTAGTAGCTAGTAGTAATTGGTAGTGATGGCTATTATGATTGAGGATGCTGATGGTGGTGGTGGTGGTGGGTGGTGATAGTTAATAATGGCGGGTGTTGGTAGTAGTTGTGACTTGTGACTGAGGAAGGTAGTGGGTGGGTGGTGGTAGGTTATAATGATGGGCAGTGTCGGTCGTGGCTGTTGATGTTGATGGGGTGGTCAGTTGTGGTAGTTGAGTGTTGATTGTGGGTGAGAATGATGGTGGTCGAAGTGGTGGGGATAGTGGGTGGTGATGGTCGATAATGGTAGCGGCTATGATTGAGGATGATGGTGGCGTGGTGGTGGTAGAGGTGGCGGTGGTGGTGGTGGTGGTGGTGGTGGTGGAGGCATGGTGGTAGTTGATAATGGTAGGCGGTGGCGGCAATTAATAATGAATATGTGATAGCATCTTAATGAAATTAAGTCTCTGTTATAGATCTGAATCATACAGACCTATTCAGACCCATTAAGTGGTTGTGAAGTAAAAAAAACAAACACACGTAATGATTAAGATCTGAATAATTAAGATTCAGACTTTAAAAACAAACGCACTTAATATCTGAGATCTGAATAATTAAGATTCAGACCTTCATTAAGTGCAAACAAATTCTATGACCTATTCTAAACTCAAGCTTAACGAGCATATATTTTTTTTCTCTTTTTGAAACAAACACTCTATGGGAAATTATTAAGGAAAAATCCTACAAGAAGAAAATATTTTTTGATTCTTTTTTCTGAAATGAAGTCCGAACAATAAACCAAAGAAAAGCATTTCGAATTTTCATTTGATATCCTGACGCAAGATTTCAAAACAAGCAATGAAAAAGATAATACAAAATGCTTCTTTTTTTTTTAATTTTAATTGCCTAAAGCAGGAATTCTAATGATAAACAAAAGATAAAGTATTTTTATTTTCTATGTACAATATCCTAAAGTTCTAATGAAAATAAAAAGAATTTTTTTTTTTCCATNTGCTTTTGGGCACCCGTATCAACCCACTTAGTTCTGTTGTTCTCTGCCATTGCCTTTTGCCTTTGTGTTGTATGTAAGAGTTACTTTGAAAACCACAAAACCAACCACCTTTCTTAAATGATATGACAAAATGAAACCATCACGTTAGCGTTAGGGCATTTAACATAAGATAATTTCACTTTACGTGCCATGCACCTAGCCACAGTTATCGGTTCTAAAAATGACTTCGAGGGTACAAAGGTCAGTTGGCATCATCCCAATTGTTTATGTCAACCTCTCTTTTTCTTCCCTCACACTTCTTAGCTTGCTCATTTTCTTTCTTTTTCTTTCTAGTTATCACTCTATTTCTTCCTTCTCATTTATCACATCCCACAATTCTGCCTCTTTTTCCTTTCCTTTTCTCTTTTTTCCATTTTTCCTCTTTTTTTTTCTTTTAATAAATAAAAAAATGATTCGATCGAACCCTATGTAGGTTGCCTACGTATCATGACCCCGTATGAATCAGATCTTTGCGTAGTTCTGGAAAAACGGGAATAAAGTAAACAAACCGACATTCTCTTTTTTTTTCTTTTCCTCTTTTTTTTCTTCTTTTTTTTGTCCTTAATGACTACTCTGATGAGAAAAGAGAAATGAAAGAAGCAAATCCTCTTTTTTTGATCTTCTAGACTTACTGTTCTATGACCTATTCTAAACTCAAGCTTAACGAGCATATATTTTTTTTCTCTTTTTGAAACAAACACTCTATGGGAAATTATTAAGGAAAAATCCTACAAGAAGAAAATATTTTTTGATTCTTTTTTCTGAAATGAAGTCCGAACAATAAACCAAAGAAAAGCATTTCGAATTTTCATTTGATATCCTGACGCAAGATTTCAAAACAAGCAATGAAAAAGATAATACAAAATGCTTCTTCTTTTTTTTTAATTTTGATTGCCTAAAGCAGGAATTCTAATGATAAACAAAAGATAAAGTATTTTTATTTTTTATGTACAATATCCTAAAGTTCTAATGAAAATAAAAAGAATTTTTTTTTTCACTAATTTTTCAAAGAAACGCCTCAAAAGAAAATCTTTTTAGGTTTTGAAATTAACACCTTAAGGAAAGCTTTTAAAGAAGTACTAAAAGAAAATTCTCTTTTTTTTTGAATTAGGAAACATAAAAATAATTCATTTTAAGTCCTAGATATTAATTACCTAAAGGAGAAACAACCTCAATTTTTTCATTTCTAGAATTAATATTCTAAAGAAAACTTATAACGGAAATATAAAATGCAACATCTTTTTTCTTTTTTTTTTTGGATTTTTGAGTTACACCATGCCTTTACAAAATAACAAAAAACTTGACATTATTGTACAAAACTAGAAAGTAAAAGACGACATAAAAAAATATACTCAAAATAACTTAAAATAAAAATAAATCTCCTTAAGCAACTCCTGAATGCAGCGGTCCTGGGGTATCTGTCCTGCTCAAACTCCGGTTAGTAAATTCACACCTGTATGAGAAAACTTAAACCAATATTATGTGAGACAATAACATTCTCTATTAGACACATGCAAGACATGGTTGCGATTATTTTTGCAAAATGACTTATTTAGCCAAAAGATGGTTAGAAGTATAAAATTTGGCTAAGACCCCGCAAAGCCAAGAACCTAAGATTTACTAGGAAGACCGGACCCTATGTGGGTTGCCTACGTATCACGCCCCGAAGGACGAGAATTAGGTATGCGTAGTTCGGGCAGATTGGATACGGGCGAAAAATTAAACAAAATAACTAACTTAGAGAAAACATATTTTTGTCTTTTCCTTGCAAATGATGAAACATGCAAACTCTTTTTTGGATTTTCTTTTTCCTCTCTTTTTTGATTTTTTTGATTTTTTGAAAAATGATAAAAGTGCAAAATCTTTTTGAAATTTCCAAGCTCTCTCTTTTCTTAAATAAAAAAAGTAACAAAAACACAACTAGGCTCCACTTGCTTTATTTCCCCACTTCATCCTCCTTTTTTTTTCCTTTTTTTTTGGTTTCTTTCCCTCTTTTTTCCATTTTTCAATTTTTCCTTTTTTTCATTTACCCTCAGCTATCATTGGTCCGTCAAATGACCCTTTTTCCCTTGAATAAATGCAACATGTAGCACATAGGATGCATCAAGATGGTCTATTATTTTGGGTATACCTGTCCTAGACGGACCCAACCCCTGTGTTGAGTCCCCTAAGTCAAAATGCACATGATGCAGATAAGCGCTCCTACTAGGGATCCGGTGTGAAGTCAAGTTATTCTAGGTTCAAATCCTGGGTATGGGTTCTAGACTGTGTACCCGAGCGGACAACTCGAGCCGAGGAGGGGGCTACGTACCGGGGACCCGCGACATCGTCCGGCTTAGTAACTTGTCCGGCCTCTTTCTTATTTCAAGGTATGACACTAACAGAATAGAGAGTCTCAACCAGTAAGCACATCCCCGGAGGTGAGAAGAGAAGGGTTTCGGTACAGTTTATATATACAGTTCAAATAATATCAAAGCGGTAAAGCATTTAGCACATTTAGCAGGAAAACATATAGGAAAATCAGATAAAGCCAAACATAACAATTATTCTAAGCTCGCATTCTTAAACCCTGAACCGAAGTTCTAGGTTTGTCATCCCCAGCAGAGTCGCCAGAGCTGTCACACCTCCTTTTTTCATTACACCCCCCGGAAGGGGGATAATAAAGGGAGTTATTTCCAACTTGAAGTGACAATCGAAACGGGATTTATTGTAAAAAGATTCAGAGTCGCCACTTGGGAGGTTATGGTGTCCCAAGTTACCGGTTTGAATCCCGAATCGAGGAAAAGGTTTGACTCTGTATTACAGTCGCGAACCAGAAATCCGAGTAAGGAATTCTGTTAACCCGGGAGAAGGTGTTAGGCATTCCCAGATTCCGTGATTCTAGCACGGTCGCTCAACTGTCATATTTGGCTTAATTATCTTATTT
The DNA here is from genome assembly GCF_001879085.1 of Nicotiana attenuata. Classification (NCBI taxonomy): domain Eukaryota; kingdom Viridiplantae; phylum Streptophyta; class Magnoliopsida; order Solanales; family Solanaceae; genus Nicotiana; species Nicotiana attenuata. The sequence continues at coordinate 14,651 of NW_017673632.1, forward strand.
AAAATAATTATGAACCTATGTGCAAATTTTAACTTTTTAACCGCTTTTTTCATATTTTTAAAGAGAATTGCAACGTCGTTAGAACACGTCTCGAACCACGTCACATAAATGCACCCATGATTTTTGACATATTTTAACTTCGTTGGGATTTAAATTTGGGTCACATAAATGTGACCCCGAGTTTAGGAAAGTAGATTATTAAATACCCGCCTAAAGCAACTACACGTTTTTAACTTTGCGAGGGCCATGGAATTCGCTAAATAGCACGTCCGATTTCTAGAGAGTTAATATTATTTTAAGTACTAACTGGTTCACCTCCAAATTAAGCCACACAAACCACTTTGATTTTTGCATCCCTAATTCTAAACCAAATTCAATTACAACTAATGAAATTCCTTCAACTAATCTAGCACGGCTCAACATGCAAACGCGATCTGAAAATCACAATTGCTACTACTAGATTGTAACTATGAAGCTAACAAGACAAAACTGAAAATCAGTATAGCGTCAAAAGAAATCTAAAACTAAGAATGATTCACTGGATTCTATAGAGCTTGGTAAAGCTCATGTGAGAAAACCTCCAATACTTTGAGAATTCAAATAAGAAACCTAATGAGATTCTAAGTTTTTTTTTTCGATTAAGCAAATCAGTCTTTCCAAACACATAAGGCACAGCCAATATTGGAGAATAACGAGCAGAACAAATACAGCATGCCAACAAAACTAAACAAACAAATTTCTCCAAACATTCAAATAATTGTAGAAATGGAGACGAAATGAACCTTAAAATTCTTCCTTTTACACTGAAAAACAGAGCTTCAAATCAAGCGTGTATCAATCACTGCTTCGATCTCACAGATCCGAAATGAAGGGATTCCAATAGATCTTCAAACCAAGACAACAAGCCGCGACCGGAAACACGAACGACGGCTCCGAAATTTCGAACACCTCCTCAGCTTTCACCCATTTTGGACAAAATCCTGAATACGAAACTTGCTTTTTATATCAATATTTCTGATTTTTGAAGTGAAACTAAAACTTAGACGAAGCTGATTCGATTTTCAGCGCCACTTCATTTCAGTTCCGAATTCGACGTTGAGCAAAAGAAACGAAAACATTACCATATTCTGTCTTGGTTTTCAACTGTGCTGGTATGTGTGTGTGTATGTGTTTTGGTGCGTGTGCGTGTGTGTTTGTTTCTCGTTTGAGCTGGTGATGGAGCTCGGCAACTATGGAGGAGTTGGTTGTTGTGTGTTTGGCGTAGTGGTGTTGGCTGGTGGACTGAGCGGCGGGTTTTGGCTATGCGTTTTCCGGCTAGTTCTCTGCTGGTGGTGAGAGGAGGAGTTGAAGAAGCAGCAACGGCTGTTGTAGCTTTGGTCTCCTAGGACTAGCTACTTAGGTCCATGAGGAAGATAAAATACAGGGGGGTGGGTCGTGTATATGTGTATTGCGGCTGAAGCTCTTTTGCTAGGTTTCAGGCGTCATTTTTTTTGTCTCTATTAGGGGTCTAGGTTTAGGTATTAAAAGAACAAAGATGTGGGTGTTGGGTCGGGTCGGGTCGACCCGGTTTGGGATGGGTAGGTGTAAGGTAATTGGGCCATTGTATTTGTCCTTTGGGGTGCCCAATACACAAAGACTAAGTCAATTTCTTTTCCCATTTTCCTTTTCTTTTATTTAATTAATTAAAAACCTAAATTAAATTCCTAAATTAAGTCAAATTGTAAAATTAAACTGATTATTTAACTATAAAGTTTATAAAAATTAATTGATCCTAAATTTAAAGAGAAAAATTAATAATCCAAAATTAAAAGCTAAGAATGCAAAAATGAGCCATTTTTGTAATTTTCATTTTTTAATAAAGCAACTAATTAATTAATTAATCCTAAAATGTAAACATAAAATCTAAATGCAATGCATGGTATTTTTGGTATTTTTTAATTTTTAATGGAAATCAAATATGCACAAAAATGCAAATAATTAATAAAATTCTACAAAAAAAATCCTACAAAATTGCAAAAATTGGGAAAAATTATTTTCTGATGTTTTATGGGAGTAATTCATATAGGGCAAAAATCACGTGCTCACAGCTGCCCCTCTTTGCTCGGAAACACGAAGAGTTTTCGGGCAAAGATAAGTGAGCAAATACGAGGGATTTTTGCCCGTTTGAATACTCCGTGTGAAGCATTTTTGAAAAGTTTGACCGCGCCCTGCTTCTGAGGTTGCCTACATANATCTAAGACATTTTACAATAATACCAAATTAAAAGCTAAGAATGTAAAAATGAAGTCCAATTTTTGTAAATTTTTATTTTTTAATAAAGCAACTAATTAATTAATTAATCCTAAAATGTAAACATAAAATCTAAATGCAATGCATGGTATTTTTGGTATTTTTAATTTTTAATGGAAATCAAATATAGCACAAAAAATGACAAATAATTAATAAAATTCTACAAAAAAAATCCTACAAAATTGCAAAAATTGGGAAAAATTATTTTCTGATGTTTTATGGGAGTAATTCATATAGGGCAAAAATCACGTGCTCACAATATATATAGTATTACAGTATTTTCACCACCATCAAGCTATAATCGATGGGCAGGCCCCTATTGGGCAACCTCTGATCAGATGGTGAGTTATATACTCGGCCTACTATGGCCGAGCGCCTATGAGCGAGCCCAGAATGCCTGGGATACAGAGCCTAGTATGGCCGAGTGCCTATGAGCGAGCCTACTACGGCATAGCAGTTACACATACCAAGTCTTATAAGGTCGGACAACTATTTTACTTACTATATTGAGAGGGTTGAGTCAGTATCACCAGGTAAGCATATCTTCAGATTATCTTTGACTCCCAGTTACTTTCAGTTATTATATTATCAGTTCAATTTTAGCTTTCAATTATTCTGTTGCCTTACATACTCGGTACATTATTTCGTACTAACGTCCCTTTTGCCGAGGATGCTGCATTTCATGCCTGTAGGTCCTGATTGACAGTTGGACAGACCCTCCCAGTAGACAAATTCAAACAACAGCGTGGTTGGTAAGCTCCACTTCCTCGGAGTTACCAGGTCTAGACCTTGGAGTCCATTTTATATATACAGGTTTGATGGGTAGGTCGAGGCTCTATCCCAACCATGGTACACTTTAGTTATCTCTAGAGACTTGTAGACACGTCCTGTATAGTTTGTATATCAGTAGATGCTCATGGCGGCCTCGTTAGCCTGCATATATATATATATATATATATATATATATATATATATATATATATATATATATATATATATACGAGTTTTTATGTATGTTTACCTCTCAGATGAGAGAGACGTTATTTTTAGATGATTTAGAATATGGCCTCATCGGCCTAAGATGAGGGTTACCCCTCTAGAGTTCATAGTTTCAGAGTGGTACGCTCGGGACGAGTATGGCACCAGGTGCCGGCCACGCCTCTTCAGGTTTGGGGCGTGACAAACTTGGTATCAGAGCAGTTCTGTCATAGGGAGTCTACAAGCCGTGTCTAGTAGAGCCTTGATTATAGATGTGTTGTGCACCACATTATATAAACAGGAAGCTACAAGGCATTTAGGAGTATGTTACCCTTCTTTCAAATCCACATCGTGCTATAGAGCTGAGTCATAAGAGTTCGACCCTAGACTTATGTTTGATAATTATAGAGATGCTTGCAATTTGAAAAATTACAGCTAGCCAGAGGGCTACTACAACAGCAGGTTAGGGCACTAGCAGAGAGAGAATTCTTGACAATGTGGCCCAATTTGAGGCCCTATCAGATTGTGCATACCGGATGTGCGAATTTCCTGCTTAAGACCCTAAGACGGGAATATCTAATATACCCCACGAGTAGCAGGCCACAGGAGTATTAGAAGGTAAAAGTATAAGTTTCAACAGATAATAGAAACAGGGTGGAGAAGGGTACGAGGTACCCAGTTAGTGAAGATTATCAGTTTTTAAAATTCAGGCAGAGAAACATAAGTATTTGAGTTACCGTCAACAGTAACAGAAGTATGTACAATTGGCCACACCCATATTAGTTATGCACTGTGGGAGCTAACATTTATTGTTTAAGAAAAAGATGGGACATCAGGATCCACCTGGGGTTAGAGTAACCCAAAATGGTGGATGGATTGTGATCATTAGCTAAAATTTTCGAAGGATAGTGCAAACGTGGTAATAGATCTCCTTGTGAGACATCCAGGTGGTGCGCTCTAGAATAGAACAGTCAGATATGAATACTAGAATGTCCAAAAAAAATTCAGAAGACAGGCAGTGGAATCACCTTTGTATGGCTCCCGTCCCTAGTAAAGAGAGAATGCTAGGCGACCCAAAGAGCCAATGGATAGAGCAAGGGAGCTAAAAGCGAAAGATGTTTTGTTGAAGTTTTTATAATAAGGTAATAAACAGAGATATTAGCAGGAGAATAAGAAGAGAGTAAATAAAACATTATGAGTAAGATGTGATAAAAGGGTGGTAACGGTAAATCATAATATGACAGGATGACAGAGTCTATAGTCAAGTGAAGGAAAAGACAAGAAGTGACAGGCCTTGAGACAACAAAAGATTATAGGCCAAAAGTCATATCCTCATTTCAAGAAATGAGTTGGCGACTCCAACGTAATTACAAGAAGGCTAACCCCCCGGAGTAATAGAAATCAACATAGGCTAGTAAACAAGAAAAAAAATAGAACATGATATAGGGACCAAAGGATTCGATAATAGTCGGCATCATAGAATTTCAGAAATCGTGTTCCGAAAATGATAGAACGGACAACGGAATAATAACCTTTAAAGGTCATTCAGGAAGACTCTTCCCAAGCAATGTGAGCAAAGTTATGCTTAAGGGACTAAGTGTGCCAGTTATACTAGGTGTCACCCTCGCGCATAAGAAATTCAGTTATCCATGGTATAGAAGGGTTACCGCAAGGCGAGTAAGAGTTAGTGAAGATGTGAAAAGATGCCAAAGATGAAGAGGTAACTGTGGACTAGTAAAGGACGAATGCGGTAAAAAGGCGAAAGGGGTGAGATTGCATTTATTCAGATCCTACATATATGTTATGACTCCAGAACATTATTCAAGCACGATGTCAGGAGAGGAAGTAAGGGTTCCCACACCAGATGTTATTGATAATAAGTGCGAATGAACATTTGATATATTACGAGCCAGTGCTAAAGGTAAGTTAAGACAAAAGACATAACCAAGAGAGGTTACACAGAATATTGATATGAGCATGGACTAACGAGTAGTTAGTAGTCGTTTCAGGAAGAGCCCAGTTATGGCTAGACAAGAGGTATCAGATAAATCAGCAGATCATGCAAGATAAATGTAGTGAAACCCATCATAGGAAATTGAGTCTCGTAGATACGGCATCGTAGTCCTTGAGAAATATTCAGATAGGAGTTGGAGTAGTAAAATGTATCGTATAACTGTTACAGAAGTAAAAGAGAGTGCCACTAGGGAGACAATCAAAATTTTAGTTCAGAAGTAACTCTACGAGCACAAGGGCGCGGAGGTAAGTAACTAAAGATAATTATAAGCGAGTAAGAACATCAAAAATTCCTTTGGGTATACGATTTAATAAGCTCGCGGCTTTACACGAGTTAGAAGGTATACCCTAAGTGCTATAACGAAAGATTAGCTGAGGAAATAAGGAAGAAGATTTCAACCTTTGCATAGTGACCTGGAGAAGAAATGATCTTGGAACAACAAATTCACTACGACATTGCATGCACTCCATAAGAAAGTGGCACCTATCGTGACCTATGAACGAGAAGTAAAATCAAAAGTAATATTCGTGATCATATGAGTTGTTTGAAATTTGAATATATGTGGCCACCAAGATAATCCTAAGTATTCATGCAACAAGTGCAAGAAAGACCAGGATAAGTAATTGTTTATGTTTAAAGACAACTGAGAAGGCATGAAAGGAATTATTCGATCTATGACCCAGAGTTAACTACCTTACGACCGCACGTAAGATTTCAGAGTATTATTCATGAAGCATATATGTTGACATTCTTACAGTTATAGGAGACTCTGGTATAAGTTAAAAGAAAGAATTGAGTCTACGCCATAGACAAAGCTTTTTGTCACGACCCAAACCGATGGGCCATGACAGGCACCCGGTACCTTACTCAAGTACCAACGTAATGTATCTTTTCATGTCATACTATCATAGATAACTGAGCGGGAAGGATGCCATGATATAAGTAGAATACAACATGTAATACTAACTTATACATAAGACATACGGGCCTATAAGACCAAAATAACCACTCGAACACTAAACATAGGCCGACAAGGCCATACAATCTTTTACGTACATGACATCTGTCTACAAGCCTCTAACAATACATAATTTTCATAAAGGTCGGGAAAGAGTCCCGCCATACCAAACAATACACGTCTAAATCATACTAACCAAACAAGCAACTCCGAAGCAAATGGAGCGCACCAACATCTTCCGCTGAGCTGATAGCCTACTTAGAGGGCTCTCAACCTGTCTATCGGGACCTGCGGGCATGAAACGCAGTGTCCCGAGGCAAAAGGGACGTCAGTACAAATAATGTACCGAGTATGTAAGGAGTGAAAATCAGTAAATAATAGACATGAGAGAAACATGAAAGACTCGACATGTAAGTCTAGATAACTCTGTAAATCATGAAATACTTATAGTGTCATGCATATGCGTATGAATGTCATGTCGTGCATAGGTACATGTTTTCATAACATCATCAAGCCTCAGAGGGCATCCCATTATATCATCTCGGCCATTATGGGCAAAATCATCATTGTATACCAGCTGATCAAGTGGTGGTGCGTATATAACGCCATAACCTTTTCCCATATCCCATATATATATATATATATATATATATATATATATATATATATATATATATATATATATATATATATATATATATATATATATATGTATATATATACATAGGAATTTAAGAACATAGGCACCTCTAACACTTCTATGAATAGAGTCACTTATGGAAGTTGTGCATTTGGTCGTTTCATTTATATCGTATGGATCATGCCCAAAGAAAGGAGGGATAGCCTTAACATACCTGAATCGATTCTCTTGACAATCCCTCTAACACACGCTAATTGCGACGAAACACGTAACGGCGAGATCGAAATAGGGAACAATCTATATGAAATACTCAAAGCAATAACGTTGCTATTGCAAAATCATCTTTGTTGAAACTTTTTCTCAAGGGATCTAGAATTTACGTTATGGAATGGAAAGCTTACTGAAAACTCTTCTTAAGAGATTGGAATTGACGTTATAACGAAATGAAAAGCTTGGCTGAAATTGTGCTTAAGAGATTAGAAAATATTGTTTAATTATGGATATTATCTTTAATATTTGGGTGGGCCCCACATTCCAAGCTTGCTGTCACTTTTCTTGGTCAAAGTGTGACACCTTTCCACCTTATTTAATTAGTCATTAGGTAGATAAGGAATGCTTGCCACGTTGGGGAGGGGTAAGTCTTATCCCAAACTTATTAATTAATTACCCACTAATTTTAATTAACTAGGCAATCTTCCATTACCCAATAATTAATCAATTACCTCAAATTACTTAAAATACTACTCACTTTTAATATACTTTATGGACCTACTATCATGGTCATGGGGTACCTTGTATGACACTAGTCTATAAATACCGGGTATTATGGCTCAGACCATATTTTATCCCAAATCGACAACCTTCAACGAAACTCATTTTCTTTGATTCTTTTACCCTTATGTAACACGAAAATACGGGGTGTAACACTTGAATTGCTAGAAGGTTATATCATGGATGTTCCACAGCGTCCACGAGGTGCTAAAGTAATAACTAATACCCTGCACCGCAGATCGGATAGCTTAAGCCTACTTAAAGGCTGAGATAGAAGAGGAAACTAAAGAGTTACATCAGCTAAGTGGATCAGGAGTCTTATTATTAGACCCCGATGAGCATAGAAACCGGGATTCAGAACATTACGGAATCACTCTTAATATCATAGGTACAAGAGAGATAGTACAGTAGCCATATCCTACAACGGCTCTATAATAAAGCCAGTTAGAAGAATACCAGTCTCATAATAAGTTAGTATGAAGCTCCCACCGGATCGTGTATGCACTAGAGGTGCAAGTATTATAGTAGAGTTTCAAGTTGTGAATGTGAATTCTAACCATGTGGAAGGGAGGTTATGAAAGAGACAGAATATATGATGCGAGGTTTAAAGGTAAGTAAGGTAAAGCTAACGAAGGTACGAGATATTCAAGTGAAGAAGCTTGGTAATAGTCCAAACATCAGATAGAGGGCTAGAAGCATCGTGATTCAGTATCCATAAATGATAGTGGTGTCGTTACTAGCATATCTTCCACCCTATGATTTCCAGGTACTGAGAGTCTAGTTAAGAGAGTACAGAAGAGTTAGAGATGATATGATGTCTCGTTTGAGGTTCCAGAATAACATAAAGAAATCTATGGTGCTAGCAAGTTAAAGGAAGGTTGCGAGTAGTATAAATAGATATATGTAGGTCGCAAGCTAAATTATGGTAGAGCAACAAGGTTTTAGGTGGACATGAGTAAGGATAAGAAGAGGTGATTGAAAAGGTGACGAGAATAGGTAAAGCCTCAAGATTAAGCCCATCAAAAGAAGAGAGCTGATGGTTTTCGTAAGTTATAGAATCCTCTGTATAGCCTGAATGAACTGGAGGAGTTTAAGACTATGAGCATTTAGAAGAGATGGAATGCTGCCCTGGTAGGAGAATAATGGTGTAATTGTGATAAATGTTAAGAGGATGACATTTAGGCTTTCGATTGAGTAATTATTCAAAGAGATGAGATTTCATGAATTGCTTGAGATTAGAATACCCCATAAGGTGAATCGCGTTGGGATGCTATGAAATACGGTTATTGAAGTATAGTATTGACCCTAAGTGGATCAGGCAAATAACTCCAGATGTTCCCCGACGAGACGTGAGCCATAGTGACAATATATTACACAAGAATTTCAAGTTATCAGTGGTAGATTATAGGGGTGTTCGTCGGTCGGTACATTACGGTATTAGATATTTCGGTTCGGTATTTTTGGTATTCGCTTTCCTAAAATGCAATACCAATACCATACCTAATTAAATTCGGTATGGTTCGATTTTTCTCCTTTCGGTTTCGGTTTATTTGATTTGAATACTAACTAGTGCATAGAGTCATAGACTGTAATATTCTAAATTAAAGTACTAAAAAGTACAAAACTAAAAATATTTGCTGACAAAAGTATTGTCCAAAACTAGCAAATATCAACTTAGAGAGAGAAAACTGTACATAAAAGAATAAATTAGATAATTAGAAATGTCTTGTTACTTGCTTAGAGTTAATTGATGAACTTAGAGAATAAAAGAAATCAAAAATTTAGATTTTTATATTTATGTTATAATTAATAATATGTGTATTGTGTAATATAATATATACATTTCGGTACGGTATCGTTATTTCGGTATTTTATTTTAAAATACCAAATACCATACCTAATATCAATATTTTTTAAAACTTAAACCAAATACCATACCGAATACCAAATACCAAATTCGATATTTACCAAATTATGTACTGCCCTAGTAGATTTTAGATCAACATTAAGATGAATCAACAATAGTTGGATAAAAGTTCCAAAGTACGAGATGAGATTTGTTTGTCATTCTTAAGAAGAACAGTAATGAGAAAGCATTAAAGGACTTAGATTTATACATATAGGATAAGCAGCGAGAAAGTGACTTGGAGTTTGGTAGCAGACCTCGGTAATAATAAATCAAAGTATGTGTTATGGTATAGTATGACCTACCTAGATGCAGTAAAGCCATAAGGATAGATATCCGAGGCTATGAAAAAAGATATAGCAATAGTCGTAAGTTCGACAAAGTACCAAGCAAAAGACTCCAAAGGACTCCAGTACACCTATAGATGCCTACAGGGACAACTTGCCATAGTTCTGTATATATTCACAAAGTGAGGCCTAGAGATTGGCTTAAAGCCAGAGGAAGTAAGAGAGAAGAGTTGCATAGGCGCACATACAAGGACAAAGTCGTACAGGCTGCATGACAGAAGGTCGCAACAACTACAACATAGGAAGAATTTTGACGACAAGTCTCGTGTGAGAAAGAGGCCTAAAGGGGGGAATGCCCTAGCCATCGAATTTATTCACAGAACAGTTGCCTAGATGGCAAGGACAGTATTAAAATATTCGTAATAGCTATGGGTTATGAGACTGATAAGTACATCAGTCAACATTCGAGGACGAATGTTCCAAAGGGGGGAATGATGTTACACCCCATGTTTTCGTATGCAAAAGTACGTCGTAAGTCAATTGATGTAAGCTTAGAAATGAGATCATCCTTGAAAGTACATAAAGTAAGTTAATCATGTTACCTTGTGGGTTACAAATCTTTAAGATCATTGATAACAAGTACCAAGAGGGTTGGAAGTCTTAGAAGCTAAAAAAATTGACGAAAAATAAGTTTCGTCGAAAGTCGATAAGTTTGTAATGTTATAACATGCACTTTGGGGTGAGACTAGGGTTAGTAACGTCATAAGGAGGTTATGTTATGAGTTATCTTAGGCTTATGATAGCTGTGTGTTACATTTTGAAGTCAAGCGCGTTGTGGTACAAAAGTTGGCAAAGGTCATCTCAAGTTACATTCATAAATATGCTAAAAAATTAGGTCAAACGTAGCGGAGCTTTTCTCCCAATATACTTGGAATTACGGGATGATCCACATATCAAATTGAAGATATACGAGTCTAGTTTCTAAAATATTCAACTGTTCATTGATACGACATCAGAGTAGAGAGATATTTGCAGTTTCACAAGACTGCACAGACCGCATAGGTGACAAGTAGGTGGGTCGCTGAAGCTATTTTATCAATACATTTCATGAATTATATGAGGTGTTTTGGGACATATTATATACCAAACTGAAGTTATTGGAGTATAGTTTCCAACACCCTTAACTGTTCGTTCATACGACATCCGGATAAAAAGATATAAGCATCTAAAAAAGAGCCAATAATAGGGTGCCAAGCTAGCACCTCTTTGACTTTTCAATAATAGGGTGCCAAGCTAGCACCTCTTTGACTTTTATGTCGTCTCTTTCTTCACTTTTCCACATACCACGACCAGAATAAGACCCATAAACTTATCCTCAGGCTCTCCACAAGGTTTTTCAAGAACATTTACATCCCGGGTACGAAATCAAGAAGCGATAACACTAGAACGATCCCTACGACGTAAGTATCGCTATATCGCCTCTCTTTTTCTTTGTAGTTTGAGTTTTGGAAGGTACTTTAGAGTTAAGAAAATGACTACTTTCTTTGTTTAAGCTTGAAATCTCAAGGAAGTTTGATAAATTTGTTTCCTAATAGTTAGAACTCACGGGACGATGATCGGAAGCCGTGAGTTCGAGTTATTCGACTTGTAGTGGACTGTTTTGTGGGATGTTTCGTGTTGCTTTTGGGCTGTCTATTTTGATGATGTTTTATGGAGTTTTGGAGGATAAAAGGTGTGGAGAAACACCATATAATGACGGAATGGTGGGATGGTCATTCGTCGTTACATTTTTTAGGTTGTTTGACACTACTTTTGTTGTCATTTTATGTATGAAGTGATTAGGGTGTGTGGGCTGTTTTGTGATATGTTGTGATGGAGATAAGGTTAGAAATGACGCATACATGTTGTTATTGTTGTATTCTTGGTATTGTTGGTATATGGTATTGGAGGAGGGCCTTGTGACAGGGGAGATGCTGCCCAAATTTACGTAAACGAGCTACTAGTTTAAGTTGCAAACTTAGCCTTTACTCATCACTGATTTTGAATCTCCTTATGTTGTAGTAGATTGAGTTGAGTTGTTAGAATTGATTGGAAGGTATTAAGGACTCAACAGATTTAAGGTATGTTAAGGCTAAACCTTTCCTTCATTTTGGCATGATCCAGTAACTACATGTGTTTGATAACGAGACATAAAGAGAAGTTCATATTCCTGAATTTATGTACATTTTCCTAGTCTCATAAGTTATAACATTCTCCCTTATTGGTACTTCATATTCAGTTTAGTTTTGTCTTCTTTCAGCAAAGAGAGTAGAGTCTCTATATATATACAGTATTACAGTATTTTCACCACCATCGAGCTATAATCGATGGGCAGGCCACTATTGGGCAATCTTTGATCAGATGGTGAGTTATATACCGAGCCTACTGTGGCCGAGCGCCTATGAGCGAGCCTAGAATGGTCGAGATACAAAACCTAGTATGGTCGAGCGCCTATGAGCGAGCCTACTACGGCATAGCAGTTACACATACCGAGCCTTATAAGGTCGGACAGCTATTTTACTTACTATATTAAGAGAGTTGAGTCAGTATCAGCGGGTAAGCATATCTTCATATTATCTTTGACTCCTAGTTACTTTTAGTTATTATATTATCAGTTCAGTTTCAGCTTTCAGTTATTATGTTGCCTTACATACTTGGTACATTATTTCGTATTGACGTCCCTTTTGCCAGGGACGTAGCATTTCATGCTTGTAGGTCCTGATTGACAGTTTGACAGACCCTCCCAGCAAACAAAGTCAAACATCAGCTTGGTTGGTAAGCTTCACTTCCTCGGAGTTACCAGGTCTAGGCCTTGGTGTCCATTTTATATATACAAGTTTGATGGGTAGGTCGAGGCCCTATCCCGACCTTGGTACAGTTCAGTTATCTCTAGAGGCTTGTAGACAAGTCCTGTATGGTTTTTATATCAGCAGATGTTCATGGCAGCCTCGTCATCTCACACACACACACACACACACACACACACACATATATATATGTATATATATATATATATATATATTTAAATATATACGAGCTTTTTGGTATGTTTACCACTCAGATGAGAGAGACGTTATTTTCAGATGATTCAGAATATGGCCTCATCGGCATAAGGTGAGGGTTACCCCTCCAGAGTTCACAATTGCAGAGTGGTACGCTCGGGCCGAGTATGGCACCGGTTGCCGGCCACACCTCTTCACGTTTGGGGTGTGACAGTTATTCAACATAGACTCCCCTGAAAGGGAGTGTATTCTCTTCTTATCTTTTTCTAAAGCCAGGGGCTTCATATAGTTGGCGAGCTCCACCGGCCTGGACAGCAAGTGGACTCCTTTGAGACTGAGAGTGAGACATTCCTCCTCCCTCGGGGATCTGCAGAAGGGGGTGAATAGTTGTGCCCAAATTCCCATGGTCAGGGGGTTGGGGAGGAGGGATGTCCTCCTCTTGGACGTCTATGGCCGGTGGAGGAGGTGCAGTAGTTGCTGGTAATGAAGGCACGGCTGGTGTAGAGGGAGATGAAGTTGATGGTGTTGTAGGTTGGGAAGCAGTTGCGATAGAGGCAGTGCTAGTTATTGGTTGCTTACCAACCAAAGGCAGAGAGGGCCCGGGCTCCGACCTCATAGGACCGGGGGCAGCAACTGGGACCGAAAAGAGAGGGTCGGCATTCTCTATCAAATCCATTCTCCTAGAGCGCTCGGACCTCACCCTCGGTTGAGGTTCAAAGCTCTCCAGATTGAGCATTCTGTTGAGCTGATGAAGACCATTATATTCTTTGCAGAGAAGCCTCTCCATCACTAGCTTCCCCGTCATCGTCAATAACCATAGTGGTTGCGGCTGGCTCAGGCATGGCCTTTTTCATTTTCTTTTTTTTATCCCCAGCCGAGGAAGAACGCGGCCTTTTTGGTTGCTTGTTCTCCAACCGGGGACTCCGAGAGGAAGCACCTGCACCAAAAGCAGATATGAGGGCACTGTTCCGAGTGAGAGCCTCCTGCAACAACCTCACAGCTATGGGATCGGCCAAAACCTCCTCCTCAGGGCAGGAAACAAAACCCTGCGGGGGCCCTGAATCAAACAAAAAGGTATGGTTGGCAAGTTTTCTTATGTACAAAGGCGAAAAACAGAAAGAACCAATTTACCGTGGTTCTTGGTCTTCCACACGTATTTGGGGTCCAACTCCTCCCACCGATGGGTATCTGGCGTATTGTGTCCAAAATCCTCTGAACCCATCGATCCAGGCCTTCAACCCTTGGTGGTGTCCACCGAGTAGCTGAAAAATTGAAAGGAAAAAGATTATCAGTGATATGGAACAACCTTTTTAGGAGAAAGAGGTAGATTTTAAACTTATGCGAACGATTCCATGATTTGGGAAACTATGGAGTTGTAGTAGGGATAATACCCCTAGTAGCAATGATGACAAACCGCTCCATCCATCCACGGTCATTGTCATCATCCATGCTGGAGAGTAAAGCATGGTGGCCACGCTTGCTAAAATTTATCACCCCCCCCCCCCCCACGGAAGATTTGGGGGAGAGAGGTTCATCATATGTGCTAGGGTTAGGGTTTCCCCCATTTTCGAGCACAACCGGTGCAGACTAGCCATCGTCCGCCACATAGAAGGGCCTACTTGTGCTAAGCAGACTTGATACCGGTGGTAGAATTTTCAAGATCACGGGGTCAAGTCCCCCGCTCAATGAGAATGGTCCCAAAATGAAAGGGTACGTATAAACATACGTAAAACCCTTCTTGGTAAAAGTCACTTGCTCCACCAGGTCAGGAGCAATGATGTTTAGGTCTTGGTAGTTACAATCTTCCTTCACAATAAGGATACAGGAAGGGAGAATAGAAGAAGATATTTCCTAGCAGCCCAAGTTCGAGGGTTTGAGGTAGGGAACTTCTCTTGGAAGTCGTAGGCGGTGTTCATATGTTTAGGTATGATGGTGCTAACCGTGGGAGGATCAACATCAACATCGACCTCTTTGTCTTTGCTCCTTTTCGGGTCCTCACTGAAAGAAGTCTAGAGTTCTTGGAAGATTTAGTAGGAGAAGCCGTAATGATAAGAAAATGATAGTCTTTTGAAAAAGATCGGAGAGAGATGAAAGCAGAAGGAAGTTAAGTGCAAAGAGGGCAAGAGAGCTTATGAAGTTGTTAGAAGTGTAAGAAGTAAGATGAGGCGTATAAGTAAAGGCATAGACGGCTAAAATCATGGTCATGATTACCTCGAGAACCGGCAAAAATATTACTAAATCGTGGGGCAATACGCGTTTGGGGTGTTAAATGCGAGGAGTCGTGCATCTTATCAAGCATCAGAAACTGTTCAGAAGGCTTCAGAAAAATTTCCTGCCAAGAAAAGAATCTTCACCAACTTCTCGGTGACACAAAGATATGTCACCAGAAAAGAGGGGGACTATCTGTATAGGGTAAAATTGATTTGTATTAAATGAACGAATAATAGCATGCCATGTGGAATCGAAGATAGATGAAAGATAAACCAAGTAAGAACTAAGACCACGGACAACATCCACAGATGATATCAGATAGACCCCGAAGGGAGCATAATTCCCGGGAGCAGGACGAATGTTTGCCACCAGAATCATTTAATGAAGAATATTCCGTAATATTAATGGGTAGCCGTTAAAGAGAATTTTGAAATTCATGGCCTGCCGTTACACATTTGTCAATGACCCCCTTTATTGTCATTTAAGAGGGGCCTGAACCTAGGATCTTGTTTCCTAGGTATAGTTATAAATAGTGACTTCAACAACCATTTTAGCACACGAAATCTCTGGCAAACTTATAATATACTTTATTCTCAAGAAAATAATACAACTTTACTTTCTGTCTGATATTGCTCTTACTGCTATCCTCGGAAGCATTGCTCCCGGAGTCAGGCTTGCTATTTTCTTTGATTTTAACGCTAAGTCTTATTTTTAATTTAATCCGTTTATCATTTTGGATCAAATCAGTTCGCTTGTCTATAAACCACGTAACAAATTTAACTGTATCGTTTTACGGGTAAATAAGCTTGCAAAGCCAAACTCATGTTATCAACTCGTTAACATGTGTCTACTTAATTGATTTGGGAAGCTCATGGCCCTTATCTAGAATTATCTTCCTGCCTTCTTAATTATTAATTTTAACCTCTTGAAGGACTTTGCCTAATGCACAGTTCCAAAAGTGGCCGAGTTGAATTTGAAGTGAATTCAAAATCCACTCCATCTTCTAGACCAGATATACAGCACACAAATTTGTCATTGCCACGGTTAACTCCTAACAAGAATTAGCAAAAAAAGCTAACAAAAATAGCAGAACTGGTAGTAGATATGAACTAGTTCATTGAACACCCACAAACACTTACCCATATCAAATAAACACCCACAAACAGATTAGGTATAAATATAAAAAAAATTAACGAGTTAACGGTTTATCCGATAAGAAAATTGAGTAATCCGTCTTCAAACCGTTTAGCCGTCAATTATAAAATTTTAATTCGTTCACCAACTATTACTTGATAATCCGATACCAATAAGCTATTTTTTCGGTTCGATTAACGGTTACGGTTTGGTTATGAACATCCCTTACAGCTTGTTTGGATGGTTGTTACGCATCGTTTCATAATGTATCGTATCATACTGTATTGTATTGTACCGTATCGTTTGATAAAAATAATATTTGGATAAATTGTGTCGTTTACCATCGTTTTTATGATATCACGCACCAGCAATATGAAGAACAAACTTGTAATATTATAAACAAAAATTATGATACAGGGTAAAATTACTATATAAAAAGGTAGGGTAAATGATAAAATAAAATTATTTAATAATAATAAAGGGTGAGATTGAAAGAAAAAGACAAGGTAACGACGCGATCACACCAAATCGGTCATTACATAAAGTGGCACATTTTGTCGTTATATAACAACAGATTTAACGATAGTATACAATAAAATTTAAGTAACAATCAAAATAAACTTCGTATTTAAAGTAGCAATACGATATACAATGGGTAACAACCATCCAAACAAGCTGTTAGTATAATAAAATAAAGGCAAAATGCCTTAATACCCTTCTAAACTTGTCGTGAATTATTAGTTTCCTCCCCAAACTATCTCTAGTTCGAATTCCCCCCCCCCCCCCCCGGGCGACCACATGGCACAAGAAGTGATCTCAAATGGCGTATGGCGCGTGAGGCTGGATAAAAATGGCCACATAATCAGCCCTAACGGTAAAAAAGCCCTAAGCATGGCTATTCTTTCACTTCTTCCTCTTTATAAGCTCCTCCATTGAAGCATAAGTATTGCTCTTTCTTTTTGTAATATTCTTGATTTTCTTCTTTAATTGTTAAAGTTCTTAGTGATATTCTTGGTTTTCATCCTAGTTTTCTCCAAGACATTGAAGATGAACCCACTTTGTAAATGTGGGTATCCATCATATTTGAAAATTTCATGGTCAAATGACAATCCAGGAAGAAGTATTTTTGGTTGTAAAAACTATAAGGTATGATAAAGTAATGTTTAGAAGGTTTAAATTGATTATAATTTATGTTGGGTTTGTTCTAGGTTTTTTCACTACAAAAATTGATAGTTGTGCTTTTTGTGCAGGTTAAAGGTTGTAAGGCTTGTAATTTTTTTGAGTGGTATGAACCAGAATTTCCAAAACAAGCTAATATTATTATTTTGGGTTTGTTGAAGAAGAGAAATAAACAAGAGCATGAGCTAAAGTGGGGAAGAACATTGAAGATTAGTCTATGTATTAGTGTAGTATGCAATGTGATGTTGTATTTTGGTTGGTGTCCAATTTAATCTAACTTTAATTGGTATCTATGTATTTGATAAATAGTAGAATGAATAGAAATAGAGATAAGATTTGTCAAGCTTGCAGATCAGATTTGTCAAGCTTGCAGATCAGATTTGTCAAGCTTCTCTATCTATCATTTTAAGTCATTCACAAATCTTGTATAGATATCTGAAGGTTCTTTGCATAACTAGAAATAGATATGGCTGCTTATGCTGTTGTAACTTCTCAGATGGGAATAATGCAGCAGCTTCCACAATCCCGCTTAGACTTTCAGTTTTGCCATATTTGTCCATAGTATCAGTTTTGTTAGTTAAAGGAAGCAAGAAATGTAAGATAGATACACGCTGTTTACAAAACTAGATAGCAACAAAAATCTGGACAGTATCACAAAAGAGCTGTTTACCAAAAAAAATCGGACAGCTACACAAAATACTACCAGTATCGAACAGCTACACAAAATACTACCAGTATCACAAAAGAGTTGTTTCACCAAAAAAATCGGACAGCTACACAAAATACTACCACAAAGAAATTTGTAATTATCTGATTACACACTAAGCATACACCAAAAAGAACTAACTTAATCATAGAATAAATCTATGTTGGTTCTTTGGATGGAGATTTTTTAGTTGAGATCTTGCTTAAATCTTAATAGCCTTTGTTTGTTTTTGGAATCATAGTACTTTTCATTTGGAGTTGTCTTTGGCTAATAGCGGGCTTTCCTTTCCACTTCAAAGACTTGCTAGGCTTATACCCAATATCACCTGTAACTTCTGCGGAATTTATCATTGTAGGTGTGGTAGCTAATCTGCTGCTTTGCAAACCTTGCTGTAATTATGAGAAATTTTTTAAATATAACTCCAAAAGACAATGAAAGTAATAAAGTGATAGTAAACTAGAAAAACACTTACATTAACACAACTATAACTAGTCTTAGATACAAATACACCATGCCCCACAACTCTTGGACTCTTGTACTTACGTCTGCTCGCTCTAGCTTCACCTCTCTTGCTTGTAGATTCTTGTTGACTGTCAACAACACTTCTCTTTCTTATACTTCCAGTAGATGACTGTTGGGTAGCATTATACTGACATATAACATCTGGCAGCATCTACTTCCTCTCTTATATTTTTTCCAGCCCTTTCGGAAGTATTTAGAGAAGAAGGAAACTCTAGATCTAGATCTATAGTTGGAGCTGGTGCAATTACTGGTGGGTGTGGAATAAATAAAGGCTCAGATTACCTGTTGCCCCCATTTATATTAGTTAATTGACTACCACCTCCTTCTTCAACATTCACATGTTGGCCAACATGCCCGACATCCTCAGAATTAGAGTCATTGCAGATAAATATATCTATTGTGTCCCCATCATTCAACAATACTTCAAGGTCTAACAAATCCTTGTCTTTCTCTAGTTTTACCAATTTGCCACCCTTAGAAGGTGCAATATAAGTGGTTCCCAATTTAGTAACCCCAAAATCCTTTGCAATATCTACTAATTCAGGGATAGATAAGTGATCAAAATCAATATTGAAGGAATACTCAGTCCTACCTCCATCAAAAATTGGCCCTACTTCACTTACCAACATTACACCAATTTTCCATCTAAAATCAAAGTACTTAGAAGCCATGGGACAACCTACAACCACATACATAATTTATCAATATTTAACTTCTAAAATTAATAGTACAATGTTGTAACATATTAAAGAAATGCTAGATACAAATAAAATACAGAAAGAGATTCACTTTTACATAAAATAATCCACCAACAGTGAGCTAAACTAAAATAGCAGAAGAATTCTTGCAATACATTCAAAATAACTAAAATAACCCGAATAACATACATGCAGACAATTCTAAAATATAAAAATAAAAAATTCCTAAATTTTGCAAGTTATTACAGAAAATCCCACACTATATGCATGCACAAAATCACTGATTTTACACATAAAAAATTCAATTTTGAAAGCCTTAATTCAACAAAATAGAAGATAGAAAGCAAATCAATATTCATATCTGTTATATATTACAAAACCCTAATCGAAAAGTAAAGCTTGAAATCCCTAACCTTTTGATTTTGTCTGTTTGAAATAGTTGGAGAAGACCACTGAAAAAGCTTGATGACTGGAGAAGAAACCACAAATGATCAGAAATACACCACAATTGAAGTCTTATTCTACTCTATTGGAGAGGCATTGGAAGAGGCATTTGAGAAATATTTTGACAGGGAGAGAGAAGGGCGTTTATAAAAATGAAAGGGCAAATGTTTTACTTCTAACGTTGCTGCCTTTTACCTTTTCTTTATTTTCCCTTTTTTTTCTTTAGTTATTAGTATTAAAATTTAATACTCATTTTATTTGCCTGCAAGGAGTACAAATTGTCCACATGTATCGCGCGTGCATACACTTAACTAGGTCTATGAGATCCGGAGGTTTTTAAATTCACTTATTCTAGTGTAGGATGGATAATTCGAACCAGAGATAATTTGGGGAGGAAATTAATAGTTCACGACAAGTTTAGGGGGTATTAAGGCATTTTGCCTAAAATAAAAGTTGACCGGTCCAGATAAGTAACCTCTAGTACTTTCATGCACAAGTTATCTTCCACCGGCCGTTTCCTCGTACTTGTCACCCACAGTCACTTTAGACACCGTCGATCTCGATCTCTCTGTCTCTCGTCCAGTCTCAACTCAAATATCATTTTGTAAGTCTCTTTCGGAACTTTTCCCCTAAATTTTAAAATCCCTAATTCATAGTAGATTTGCATAAAAGAATCGTTTTTCCCTTTAGGTACTATAACAACTTATTCTATATTCAATTCTTCATTTGTTTCCCATTTTGCGATCTGTTCAGATACTTACTTCATTTCCTTTTGTGATTGTATAAAAGTTCTTTTCATCTATGGAGGTTGATTCTTAAGGCTGTTGGTGAAATTGAATTAGGGTTCGTGTTAGATTTTATGGGTCTTTCTCCAATTTTTGGTTTTTGAATAAACCATTTCTTTTGCCTTATTTTTTTTCTGGAGGTCAATTGTTTTTTAAGATTTTGGTTATTTGAGCTTTCTTACTGTATTCTTGAGTTTTAGCTTGTCGTTTGTTATTCTTAAGGT
Organism: Nicotiana attenuata; assembly: GCF_001879085.1. Classification (NCBI taxonomy): domain Eukaryota; kingdom Viridiplantae; phylum Streptophyta; class Magnoliopsida; order Solanales; family Solanaceae; genus Nicotiana; species Nicotiana attenuata. The sequence continues at coordinate 35,438 of NW_017673632.1, forward strand.
TGTGTTTCTTCATTGAAACAGTGGTTTTGTATTTCTTTCTGATACTTGATAATTTTAGGGCTTCAATCTTCAATTTCTAAGTTTAGGGAGCTATTTTTATGGCATTTGAATGCCTAAAAGGTACTGAGAGTTTGAAAATTTGCTCAATTGGACCTGCTAAGAATCGAGATAATTTGACATTAGCCTCAGAGGAAAGAAAACCCTCGTATAATTTAGATGCAAAAGGTGGTATTGTGAATTCTAAACGCAAAGAGCTGCTTATTGTTAATGAGGTTCTTCCTGATTGTCGGTCTATCACTGAACTTCCTCCTGTATTGATCTCGGAGATACTTAACTGTTTAGAACCGAAGGAGCTTGGTATTGTTTCGTGTGCTAGTACATTATTGTATCGTCTTGCGTCTGAGCACCATGTGTGGAAGGAGTTCTATTGTGAGAGGTGGGGGCAGCCGACATGTCAGGCACCTTTTGGTGCAGAGCATTCGGGTGAGAAGTCATGGAAAGAGCTCTTCGTGGAGAGAGAGTTCCGTAGTAAAACATTTATGGGACGCTATACTATTGATATGTTGTATGGTCATACTGAGGATGTTAGGACAGTTTTTGTTTTATCTTCGAAGAAGCTTGTGTTAACTTCAGGGTATGATCAGATAGTACGAATGTGGGACTTGGAAGAAGGGTTGTCAATTGCATCATCTCGCCCTCTTGGCTGCACTATCCGTGCAGTTGCAGCTGATTCGAGGCTCTTAGTGGCTGGGGGTACTGATGGATTCATTCATGGTTGGAGAGCGAATGACGAAAATCCACATTTATTTGATCTTGGAGCTCCTCAGAACCAGAATATGGAATTCCGAGTTTGGGAACATGATGGACCGATAACATGCCTTGCGTTGGATTTCAATAGGATGTATAGTGGTTCATGGGACACGAGTATTCGTGTTTGGAATCGATCTTCTTTGGAGTGTTTGAAAGTTTTGATACACAATGACTGGGTTTGGAGCCTTGGTCCCCATGATGCAACACTGGTGAGCACAGCAGGCTCGGATCTTTATGTTTGGGACATTAATAGTGGTTCAAAACTTGCTATCGTCAAGAATGCCCATTCTGGGTACACTTACTCTCTGGCGCGGAGCCACACCGGGAAACTTTTGTTCACTGGTGGGGAAGATGGAGCGATACACATGTTTGAGATCTTTGGAAATTCTAGGTGTCATGTCAGGCGTGTTGCAACTTGGATTCCTCACTCAAGTGCTGTTAATTCTCTTGCATTTGAGTTCCCTTGGCTTGTTTCAGCTTCGAGTGATGGAAAACTTTCACTTATTGATGTGAGAAAGCTGTTGAGAACAAACCGGAATTCCACACTGAGTAACTCTTCTAAAGCTGACAATCTGGTTGACAATGTTGAACCACCACAAAGAATGCTGCATGGCTTTGGGAGCAATTTATTTGCTGTGGATGTTGGATCTAACCGTATTGTGTGTGCTGGTGAAGAAGGTGTTGTCAGGATCTGGAACTTCTCTCAAGCTTTAGAGATCGAGCAGCGGGTCCAAGCACTAAGAGGTTTAAGGTTAGAGAACAGAGTGAGAAGGCGTAAGCATCAACTGGAAATGAATGGTAAAGGTAGGCGTGGCGATCAGTGCTCATTTGCAGCAAAGAAGAACCAAATTGATGGTGATAGGAACAGCTGGCACAACAGGCGTAGGATGACTTGGAAAGTGAAGGCCTAGAAGTGATGGCAGTTTGTCATTGATCCTAGGATAACTCTATTTTGCTAATAGCTAGTCATATATGTATGAAAAGGCATATTATTGGTTTAAGGGTTCCATAATTTCACCTCTCATTTATACTGGCATTTGAAGTGAAGGTACAATCTGTATCCTTTACAACTTTTCGCGTATTTCTCTTATTTGATCTGTTTCTTCTGGCACTACAAGGGCTTGTCTACTTTTAGTCTCTGATCACTTTAGGATGTAACATTGTTTCTCTTAATTTGCTGATGTTGGCTATGAAATCCTTATTTTCAAATTTGTGCTGGCATAGTGAGAAACTAAATGGAGTAATACCTTGCCTAATTTTACATGAAAATGCCAGAGCGGTTTCAGGAATTTATCGTGGATTCAGAACCTAGTGTTGCTTTTAACATACAATGATTTCTTAGAGACTAGTTCTGATTTGATGATCCAAGGCAGAGAGGCTGTTTTGTGATTATCCCCTTGATTGAGCACAGTTATTTGTTGCTGTGAATTTTCAAGTCTGATCAAGACTGGCCAAGAAAGGGGTATACCCATATCTTACAGTCTGCTGAAACCTATTCTACTCGAAATATATCCAAGAGTTACTAGGTCTCATTGCTTTTATATTATTGAATTTTCGAGCTCCGTGTGAAGTTATTCATTTTATCAACTTCAGCATTGGTTCCGCATGCCTTGAATATTCTTTTGATTTGTCTAACTTCTTCCAATCGACAAAACATTCAGTTACTGGTGTTGAATATTTGATTAAGTTATGCTGAAATGTTTTTACTTTGGACTAATCATGCAACCAGCACAGAGATTACATGTTGGAATATTGAACTTTGTCCTCTATGTTTCACCCTTCCCAAAGTAGCCACTTTCTGATAACAAGGCACAATCTTAAAATTTACTAAGGTACACATTCTTTAATCCTGACAAAATTAACCCATAAAATGGGATTAGGCTTCCGTTCCATTCAGATGCAGATTTACTTAAGAGTAGTTGTCATGGTGGTACTTATGCTCAGTGTTATCAAAGGCGCGCTTAAGCCTTGAAGCGAGTCTCAAAACATGTTGAGCGCTTCACCTAGCTTTGTGGGCTATACATACATATTTGTAGTTTTTCTTCGCTTTATTTGCGCATAAAGCCTCAACAGACCTTAGACCTTTTTTGCGCTTTTCGCTTTTGATAGCGCTGTTTGTGCCCAGCTGCTTGGAAAAGTGTTTACCAGTTCCCGGTTGAAACACTCTTCTTCCAAATACAGTCACCAGTTACAATGTCATGGTCGATTAATATGGTGATGTGCGGGCCAACATGTGCACATTTGACTATTTCACCGAATAGCTTCCACCTTCCACCAGCATAGGAACATCATGGACAATATTAAACTGGCTTTGAGCCTGTATTAGCTTTATTGCAGATATGTACTGCTGATCCTTTCTACTTAGAAATATACGTCAGAAGATTAATTTCTTGTAAATGTACTGCTGATCCTTTCTACTTAGAAATATACGTCAGAAGATTAATTTCTTGTATACGGTTTGTGTGGGACTTGTATCTGTAAGGATATTAACACCAGGGGCAGCTTCACTTTGAAATCATGCTACTATTACTCTTTTCCTGATAACCAATAGCAATTGCAGTTGATGATATCCAAATTTCGAAGTAAGTGATTTGGATTTGGAACCTTTTATTCATGCAAGCTGCATTTCTTGCAGAAGGTAAGAAATTCAGCTGATGGGAGACCAATAACATATTTTCTTTTCTTTCTTGAGTTTTCTTTTACTTCTTTGGATGATATTGGAAGGATGTGTTGGTAGCGCGCATCTACTAGTTTGGTCCTTGCCGTTGACTAAAGCTTGGTATTGAATTAGGAAATAGAGGGGCAGAACCATATTCCCCGAGCTTTTGACATGTGTGCCAGTTGTAGTTTGGCCAGCTAACTTATAGAGAAATTTCTCAGTTACCAAAAAAATGAGAAAAAGAAAGGAGATAGGATGGAGGGGAAGAAGGGAATGGTCCTCGTATAGTTCTATCTGTGCTTCAAGGAATGTAATTGCAGATTGGAGCCCTTAGAAAGTTGTGTTTAGGTTTGTTATTTTTAGGTATTTTATTAGTCTCTATGTCCTTCACCGGTAGCAACAAGTCTGCATTTGAGTGTGTATCATTCTTGTGCAGGAGCTAAATAATAGTATTATGTATCGTTCCAATTTTATCCATGTTCCAGAATGGACCAACAATAGGTTAGTAGCTGCTTTCTTGGTACTCCTATTAGTAAGTGAGATCATTTTTCATACCAACACCTACGTACTTTAATTTCCTCTTTGATGGAGAAATTCAATTATAGTAATAATTTCTTCCAAGAAGACTTGTCAGAAGGAGCATTAATTTTTTCAAAAGGAACTTCTAGAAATAAATCCTGATGTTTCTTTCGTGTTGGTTTTCTGGGTGTCTTGCTACTGTCTGCTGCTTTTTTTTTTTTTCCTTGAGTCCGGGGTCTATTAGAAACAACCTTTCTATCTTCTCAAGGTAAATATAAGGTTTACGTACCCAATATCCTTCCTAGATCCCACTAGCGGATTTACACTAAGTTTGTTGTTGTTGAACTTTTAGAAATAATGCTTTTTCATCTACCCTACATAATGCTTTCACATTTTGTCTTCCTTGCCCCCTCCTCCCCTCCCCCCCTTCCCTCCCCACCCCAAACCCCCACACCAGGTCCCTTGTGTTTTCTCTTCTTCTTTTTTTTTTTTTTTGTGTGTGTGTGTGTGTTTTTTGCTTTTATTCTTTTTTTTTCCTTCTTAAGCATGTGCTTTTTGTTCCTAAAATTATGCATGATTTACAGCTAGCAAAAAAGCAGCAATCCGTTTTATTCAAACTGTGATTGACATATTGGGCAATACACATTTCATGTCCCATAGCAGAGAACAGTATAATAACAACAATAACATACCCAATATAATCTCACAAGTGGGGTCTGGGGAGAGTAATGTGTACGCAGACCTTACTCATATTTGGAGAGAGAGGTTGTTTCCGATAGACCCTCGGCTCAAGAGAAGGTGGAAAGGAAGAAAAGGGATGAAGAAGAAGAAGAAAGAGAGGAGAAAGACAGATGAGGGAGACAGCAGAGAACAGTATAACTGATGAACAAATCTATAAAGTCACCACAGTGTTCCCCAGTAAACTGAGTGAAATATTTCTTCTATTATCAAATAACATATAACTGGCGAACACATTTATAAAATCAACACAAATATTTTCTAAGTGAATTGAGTGAATCTGATGTTCGCTTTGCTAACTAAAACTTTTACATCAACGAAGTTCTAAGAGGTATTTTTACTTTTAGCCCGCGTCAGAAACTATTTATATTTGGTAGTTGAAAAATTGTATAAAACTTGTATAATTTTGGTATATATATATATATATATATATATATATATATATTTTTCCGACTATTATTTTTACAGCGGCTATACAGTGTCATTTTAAGAAGTTCCAAATTAAAGATGGTTTTCATACAAGCTTCGAGATCAGATCGAACACTAGACTTAAACATAATACTTCTTCTGATTCTTTTTATCTGTCATAGCTCACAATATTTGTCACCTTTTTTAATTTCACCCATAATGTTACAAGAAGGTATATAGTCATTATTCTTTTGAAGGAGAGATGAGAGTAATTTAATTGAACATTCGTTATGAAAGTGTATCTAGGTTAAGGGGTATGGGTTCACGTGAACCCATACTCCTTTTCCTAAATCATGTATAACAACAATGTTAGATTTCTTCAAAATTACTTAAATGTATGTGCGTACATCTATGCTCAAAGACTCCTATGATGCAACTATTAATGGGTGCACCTCTACAAGTGAAATTGGCAGTTCAAATCTCACTCCGAACGGTTTTTTTCGGCACGGAGTATAAATATATATGTGAAAATTACTATAAAATTTAAAAAGAATATAATTTTATAATTTCAAAAGTGTAATGAGTTCTATAAGAGATTAAAGTTAAATCCGTAAGTGTAAATTCTATATCCACCTCTTCACAATAGTTGGCTCATCCTCTTCCTCTTGAAATCCCGAATCCACCTTGATTACGATTTATACTAGTAATGAAGGTGTCAAATCTTTATAAAAACTACACTACTTACTATAAAAGCATGAAGAAGTAGTTACCTACTACTAGGGTGTTTTGGCAAATAAACTCTTCGGGCTATCAAAAGCAAGCCATCAACTTTAAATACAGTAGACTTATTGCTCTATATTTACAACTCTAGAGTTCCCACTAGTAAACAAATTCATCTCAAATCCACAAGAATGGCCAAAATAACGACCACTATTGCCACAACATTTCTCATCATCTCACTATACCCCATTCTGATTCCATCGACGGATGCACAAAAATCGCCACCAGCACCAAGTCCCGGAGTTAATTGCTTTAGCGTCTTAGTAAACATGTCTGATTGCTTAACATTTGTAGAAAAAGATAGCAATTTGACTAAACCAGATAAAGGATGTTGCCCAGAAATTGCTGGGTTGTTAGATAGTAATCCAATTTGCTTGTGTCAAATGCTTGGGCGAGCTCACTCTGGTGCTAAAATTGGGTTCAATATTGATGTCGATAAGGCACTTAAACTACCTTCTGTTTGTGGTTTGGAGATTCCACCTGCTACCACTTGCTCAGGTACCCATTTTTTCTCTCTCTCTCTCTCTCTCTCTTTATGCCACTCTCCGTTTCGTACTTCCAATTTGGGTTAGAAAATTTTGGGATCTGCTTTTAGCTTCTACTTTCCTTTATCCAGATCCTTAATAACCTGCTTTGACCAAAAATACTTTTTTCCAAAGTGAATTGTTTGGCCAAATTTTAACAAAAAAGTATTTTTGCATGGATGCACGAGCATTTTTTGAAAAATAGAAAAACATTTTTAAAAAAATTATACTTAAAAGTACTATTACCTTTAAAAGCTTACAGCCCAAAAGTGTTTTCTGTTCCAATTTATCTGAAGGTATTCAGATTTCGAAAGTCAAAGGATTTATTCTTTAACCGTAAGCCCCTCATATGCCTTTTAAATATTTTAAGTTATTAATTACTATGCTATATAAATTTTATTTCAAAAAATATTAAAGATTTCATGTTCAAGTATATTAAAATTAAGAAGTTTGAATTTCGAAAAGCAAAAGTGTCGCATAAATTGGAGAAAGGGAATAACTTTTTTCAAGATTAGTTCAAACAAAACACTTTTTTATAATTGAATTTGAATTCCAAAACTTTAACAAACCCAGCAAAATTTATGGTACTAGTAAAAAAGAAAAGCTAAAGTTTCGTTAGAAATAGCCATTGAATGTTAAAGAGGATGTTAAATCACAGCCCACTTTGGAGTTTGGACCTACAACCCATCATGCATGTGCTCAATTATTGATAGGGCAAAACACAAAATTGATGGATCGGCAAAAACAAATTATATTCGCTAGTTAAAAAATATATAAAATACTTTATAATATATTTATATAATTCACATATATATAAATATATATATTTCATGGGGACGACTAAAAATATACTTCTCTTTCACTCCATACACTAGTGGCTTATGTGCTGAAACAAAACAGGTAAATTTGAGTAAATTGCTAAATTCAGATTTCACTAAAAAAAACAGTAGTTCAAATTTGTGAAAAGGGTATAAAGACGTTATAAGATCTAAATAACATAATAATCTATAATTGTTCTATATTAGCTATACTTCTTTTGTCCTATTTATTGACGTTATTAATGCTCGAGAATCAAATAGTTTTTTTTCTAATAAAGATTGTGATTTACAATTTTTTTATCTAGTTTGAAAATATATATTTAATTGAAATGTTTAAGAGATTGATATATGTTCGACTTAACACTTGTACGCCCAACTTCACCACTTTTTGGGGACGGACAGTGTATTCTTTTTCAAAGTTATGGTATTGTGTATTCCAGGATAAAGGTAACTCTTCTACTTATTTACTAAAATAAAACCAGAAGCAATGAGAATTAGAGAGCACTGTTTTATTGGATAAATTTAATACTCCTATTTGATACAAGTATTGTTACTTTGAAATTGAAAACATCACATCGGATTTACAATTTAAACAGTTAAATGAAATTTAAATTCTTGAAAAGTATACAATTGTTATTAGGGGCAGTTTGGTAGGTGTATAAAAATATTGCTGAATAAGGTGTATTAGTAATGTAGGGATTAGTAATAGTGGGCGTAGCTAGGAATTCCGTCAAGGGTGTTCAAACTTTAAACAAATCAATAATTTTGTTTTATCGATGAATAGTGTACCAAATTTTTGTAGAGCTTGACTTTTAAATTATAAAATTTATTTAAAAAATAACTTTTAGTTAAATAATTACTTTTAAGATCAGTTGTTTATTTCTATACAAATTTTAAGTTTTAAGCATTATTTTATTTGAAAATTTTTTAGATTGCAAAAGAATCAAATAGATCACACACGGTGGCCTCCGTTTAATTTTGGCAAACAAAATGGGCAAAACTTTGAACCCATGAACAACATGTCATTTTGAACACCCTGAACCACTGAACTGCCTCACTCGATTATGCTAAGGGTGTTCAAACTATAATATGCAACTATATAAAATAGTATTTAACTTTACACGAAGTATACTTTTTCGCCAAAGGGTGTGCCTTTGACCACCATTGACATAGGGTGGTTATGCCACTGATAGTAAGCATGGGTTAGTAATGCAAGCACTAGGTATGTAGTGATTATTTCTTATCCGCTTTTTGGTGTGGTTATTAATAATTAAAATGCCTTGCATAATTTTTAAGAAAATTAGTAGTTTACAAAAATGCCCTCGATGTTCTTTAGTTTTAAGGAACTTTAAGGATAATTTTGTCTTTTAACCATGTTAATGCATGCATTAATAGCCTTGGTATTGCTAATACCATGGTTTGCTATGTATTACTATACATAGGATAATACCAAATAGGTTGTATAACTAATACTTGCATTAGTAATACATATGTTGAAAAAGTATACCAAACGAGGGATTAGTAATATCAAAAGTTAATGCGTGCATTATTTTCTCTAATTCATCCTACATACCGATCCCTTAGTGTAATAAATCATGCACCTATTGGGTGAATATGTGGAGAACTATTGAGTGTCCCACATCGGTGGGATTTGAGGTCCTTGATATCCTTATATGGTTTTGGACAATCCTCACCTCATAAGCTAGTTATTGGGGTTGAGCTAGGCCCAAGATCCATTTATCAAGAACCAAAAATTCAAATATCATATCCAATTTGGAATTAATTAATTGTATTTTTTTTTTACCTTTTTAGATCTTGGCGTCCCAATCGGAGCTCCAATTGCAAGTGACGACGGACCTGCTCCATCACCTGGTAAACTCATACATTCCTTCGTTAATCTGGGGTTCAATTGTATGTAGTCTTTCAATTTACTCAAAGTAGCAAACTAGCAATACAAGTGGGATTAACCGTGAAGTATTTACTAGTGTTTATTCAATTTAAGTAAATACAGTCAAACCTCTCTATAATAGCATCGTTTGTTTCGAAATTTTTTAATTTTTATTGTGAATGGCTATTATACACCTATAATAACATTGACGTTTAGATATATTTTGGCTGTATAGAGAAAATTATCCAAAAATTATTTTTTTAATATTATATATAAAAGATAAAAAATTATTTAAATTCACAATCTCAAAAGATATAAATATTTCAGAATTACATGCTAGAGAAACCTAATACATTATTAAAAAAATTCTTAACTAAACGCATAAATATCTAAACTCTAAGGCACACAATTAAATCATTCAAGATCTTTTAAGTATCTTTTGGCATTTTTCTAATACAAGATATATCATTTGTAGATCTTTAAATAAGTAAAGAATTTGATGTGCATATGTTTATGGAACGTACTGCTATCTTAAGATAATATATATTTCTATTACAAATTGTATATTAAAGTTATAAAATATTTGCTTATAATATTTAGAATTATTATTAGTAATAATTTTGAAATATTTGCATGGTTGTTATAGAGCGATAATTTTACAAAGAGCGTACTGTCATAAAGATGGTTGTTACTGTTATAGGCAGAAAGCTGTTATAAAGAGGCAAAATATAACATAAACAATCGTTCTGAGAAAAATTAGGTTTTTATAGAGAGGTCTGACTGTACTTAAATTTCTACTTTCCCTTAGCTTCTCATCAATTAGTGGCAGATCCAACAATGAGTTCACGAGTTCAACAAAATACAACGTTTCATATTCGAACTATAGACATATAATAAAAATAGTTGAAATATAGTTATTATAGGAATTTCAAAGTTCACTCTCTCAACTCAGAGCTCACGTCATTCCACGGTCATGCAATGGAGGTTAGATGGAATGTGTTAGACCTCTGCCACTTTGAGCTTGACTTGACAACGAGAGTGTTGTCATGGGGCAGCAAAGAGTGTTGCCAAGCTAAGGTGAACGAGTAGCACCAAGGCAAAAAGGGAAACGGGCAAGTGATAGCCAAGGCTTTGACGGAGGCGAGGCAGCTTGGCAAGGGCTTGACAATGAGTTGCGGGGTGAGGGTGACATTTGATCATGGCAAAGGCATTAAGGCATGAGGCAGTGATGCCAAGGCAAGGCAAAAACGAAGTGGCAAAGGCAGGCTAAAGTGCAACGGAAGGCAGTGCGCGGGACAGACTTGTCATGGCATTGGGGCGCAACAAAGGGCCATGTTCGTGGGCAATGGCATAGGCAAAATGTGGCTATAATGCAGACTGAGTACAAGGCATTGGCACCTGATTCAAGCCAAGGCACGAAAATGGGCAGTGTGCTTCAGATTGACCAAGTCAAAGGCGGTTACGCGGCACATGCTGTGCACATGGGCAGCAGTTGGCTTTGCTAAAAAGCTGACAGAAGTGTTAGCACGTTTTGGGGCCATGATCCCATTATTATTAGCATGATTTACATGATCCTAGTAGTTGGGGGATGTCAACTACACTAGGGCTAAAATAGTGGGCTGTGTGGGACAAGTGTCCAAGCCTAAAGTGCGACAAGTGTAAGGCAAAGGGGTCGTCTCATGTTTTATAAATGGACAGCATCCATGCTTGTGGCACATGAGAGGAGAAAAAACGTGTAGAGTGCAGTGAAAACACCTAAGGCTAGTCTTGTGAGAAAATCTGAGGGTCAAGAGTGATCTTCTTGCACACGGCATTGTACTTCGTGTTTGAGTTTCTTTATGTGCTCGACTTAAATACAAAGTTGGGAAAAGAGTTTCCTGTAATTGTGCCTTGTGTTCTTGTTAATTTTCTGTTGCAATTACTAAATTTCGTCGCCTGAATCATTCCTAAACTTACTACGTTGAAAGCTGCCTAAAAATAATATAAGTCCAAAGTTGCTGTAATTTTGGCTGAGTGTTGTGAGAAGGCTAGAGTCAAGTGTGGGACTTGGCTGCCGCGTAGGCTGGTTTTCGGCGGACTGAAAATGCGCTTGTGACAACTGGTATTAGAGCAGAGCAGGTTCGTGAAGGAGACACGACGGCAAATGGCAGATTTCGTGGTCTTGTTTAAGAACATGGCCGGTGGTAACAACGAACTGCGGGAAAGGCTAACAAAACTGGAGCATTAGTGGGAAATGTTCACGAAGGTGAAGAAATTCAAACTCTCATGACAATGCTTGCCTACCTTGAAGAAGAATTGGCAAGGCTAAGTCAAGAGAATGCAGATGTAAAAACTGAGAAAGTGGTGTTGCGACGCGTTGTGGGCGAGGATGCTCCTCAACGTGGTGCTGATCGTCTTAAGGTAAAAATTCTTGAACCTAAGGCATTTGGTGGTGCAAGGAGTGCACGTGAATTGGAGAATTTTCTTCGGGATATGGAGCAGTACTTTCATGTTATTCGTGTGCAAGACGAGAAGGAGAAAGTAATGTTGACTAGCATGTATTTAAGTTAAGATGCTAAGTTGTGGTGGCGCACTCGTGTGGCTGAAGATGAAAGTTTGGGCAGACCAAAGATTGAGTCGTGAGAGCGGCTTAAAAAGGAACTGAAGGATCAGTTCCTTCTTAGCAATACGTCTTAGATTGCTACGGACAAATTGAAAAAGTTGAGGCAAACCGGATCAGTTAGAGCATATGTCAAAGAATTCACTTCTTTGATGTTGAGCATCAGCAATATGTCGGAAGAAGACAAATTGCACTACTTCATGAGCGGGCTACAATAGTGGGCACAATCGGAGTTGCGTAGGCAGAATATTCAAAACCTCGCAAGTGTTGTGGCTGCGGCAGATGCATTGGGCGATTTTCACTTGGGTGAAGAAACTTCTGCTTCAAAGTCTAATGACGGAAAGAAAGAAAAGGCAAATGAGTGGAAGAAATGTGAAAATAACAATGCTAATGAAGATGAGGGGAAGGGAAGGCAAGAGGCTGGAACTTCAAAGAGCAAGGAGAAGGGCAGCAAATTCAGTGGCTGTTTCATTTGTGATGGGCCACATCGAGCAAGGGACTGCCCGAAGAAGGCAGTGTTAAATGCTATGACTGTCGCGGACAAGAGGGCTGCATTGGAGGCAATGACCACAAACAAACTGTTGGTGTCAATGCAATTGTGGCTGAAGAGAGAGGGGGCCAAGGGGCGTTGCTTGTCAACCCCTTAGGACTCATAAATTGAGCTAACCTCGACGAGGACGCCGAGTTTCAAAGGGTTCAGGTGGTTTGTTAGACCTCTGCCACTTTGAGCTTGACTTAACAACGAGAGTGTTGGCAGCAAGAGTGTTGCCAAGCTAAGGTGCACGAGTAGCACCAAGGCAAAAAGGGAAACGGGCAAGTGATAGCCAAGGCTTTGACGGAGGCGAGGCAGCTTGGCAAGGGCTTGACAATGAGTTGCGGGCTGAGGGTGACATTTGATCATGGCAAAGGCATGAGGCAGTGATGCCAAGGCAAGGCAAAAACGAAGTGACAAAGGCAGGCTAAAGTGCAACAGAAAACAGTGTGCGGGACAGACTTGTCATGGCATTGGGGCGCGGCAAAAGGCCATGTTCGTGGGCAATGGCATAGACAAAATGTGGCTACAATGCAGCTGAGTACAAGGCATTGGCACCTGATTCAAGCCAAGGCACGAAAATGGGCAGTATGCTTCAAATTGACCAAGTCAAAGGCGATTACGCGGCACATGTTGTGCACGTGGGCAGCAGTTGGCTTTGCTAAAAAGCTGGCAGAAGTGTTAGCACGTTTTGGGGCCATGATCCCATTATTATTAGCATGATTTACATGATCCTAGTAGGTAGGGGGATGTCAACTACACTGGGGTTAAAATAGTGGGATGTGTGGGACAGGTGTCCAAGCGTAAAGTGCGACAAGTGTAAGGCAAATGGGTTGTCTCATGTTTTATAAATGGACAACATCCTTATGCTTGGGGCGGATGAGAGGAGAAAAAACGTGTAGAGTGCATGTTTGAGTGTATTTTCAAGAGTGAAAACACCTAAGGGTAAGAGTAGTCTTGTGAGAAAATCTGAGGGTCAAGAGTGATCTTCTTGCACACGGCATTGTACGTCGAGTTTGAGTTTCTTTGTATGCTCGAGTTAAATACAAAGTTGGGAAAAGAGTTTCCTGTAATTGTGCCTTGTGTTCTTGTTAATTTTCTGTTGCCTTTACTAAATTTCGTTGCCTAAATCATTTCTAAACTACTACGTTGAAAGCTACCTAAAAATAATCTAAGTCCAAAGTTGCTGTAATTTTGGCTGAATGTTGTGAGAAGTCTGGAGTCAAGTGCGGGACTTGGCTGCCGCGTAGGCTGGTTTTCGACGGACTGGAAACGCGCCTGTGACAAAATGGTACTTGGGAGAAAAATAGACGAACCAAAAATTTGGTCCATAGAACAATTTTTCAGTAAGAAAAAACATTTTTAAAAAAACAAAAAAGAAAAGAATAACTACGTACTATTAATGAATTACAAAACATGTTTTAAGTTTTGTAACTTAGTGAGCATAACTAGGAACTACAAATAATCATGCTCGTAAAGAAAGAACAGAGTTTCATATTAGTTTTCTTTTCTATAGTTTTGGGCTTGAATAATATCTTTAATTTGCAGTTTTTTATGAAGACAATACCATGACCATCTTATTGTGTTTTTTCCTCAGGCGGGTTTGCAACTAGTCCTGCATCTGACAACAAAGATAATGCAGCTTCAACCATAGTATTTTCCAAGATTCACTTCCTTGTCGGCATGACCATTATGTTTTTCACAACCCTTTTCTGATTCAACAACAATTCTTAGTTGATATTACAATGCAACTAGCATTCTTAGAGACATCCGTAAATTTCAGTATTTATTCTGTAATATTTTAGTATAATTTCTTGTTGTTGTTACTACTCTTTTTTCCCCTGGCTTTTCCACTGCCGTATTTCTTTTTATAATTGTTTTTATTATGCTTTTGAGCCGATGGTCTATCGCAAATAACTTCTTTACTTTCATAAGATAGACTATCCTTCCCAGACCCCACTTGTGAGATTATACTAGATGTGTTTTTGTATCTTTTTCCACATTGAAATCATTATTGATAGTGGAGTTTAAGTCATACCGAATCTCTAATGAAGATAATTTTGGTTAGTTTTATTAAGTATTATTGAGGGTTTCTGCAAGTAAAATTGTTGTGGCTCGAGAAACTTGACATGTCCATCTTATTTTGGTTCCCTAAAATTGCATTAAGGAAAAACTTTCCATTCAACGATTTAGTTCACGTTGGCCCCTAGATTCTGGCTACTTTTTTTCAAAAAAAAAATATATATTATTTGTTCTTAAAATATGATCCGTTTTGAAAAAAAAAATTAATTTTTTTTTAAGTTCCCGTCCACTCTAAAACCTCAACTTTTCTTCAAATAAAATTCATGTTCAAACACAACTTCAATTTTCAAAAATTAATTTTTAACAAACTCTTTTTTTAATTTCAACCAAATTTATGTCCAAACGCTAACTTAATGTTAGGTCTTAAAACGTCTAATTAACTAACTTGACCAAGCCATCCAGGAGAAGACACGCATTCTAGTGGCGCATTTCTCATTTCCTGTATCGTTCCGGTTTTTTTGAAGGTCTCAATAAAGATATTCTTTATGCCGTATTTGATTCATAAAGTGTGAACCCCAAATGAGTTTAGTTTAGGGGTAAATAAATGAATATTTAAAATTTATTGAATCAGATTAGGAGCCCGTTTGGATTGACTTGTTTTAAGTGCTTTTAAGCTATTTTGTAGTGTTTGGATAAAGTAAAAAAGTGCTTTTATGCACTTGTTTTTAAGCTAAAATGACAAAAACAAGCCAAAAGCCAAAAGTTAAAATTTCTAACTTATGGCTTAAAAGCTATTTTGACTTAAAAGTCACTTAAAACAAGCTCATCCAAACGGGCTCTAGGTTGCTCTAAAGTTCAAATCAACATGTACAATTAATTTATCAGAACATTGAAAGGGAAAGAAAAAGATATACGGTTCTCAAAGTACGAACCAATTTCACTTTGTCAACGAACAGAGTAGTAAAAATAATTATTTAATTGGCTTTGTATCAAAACTGGGAGAAAACCATTGAAATCGACTCCTGCTCGTGCGAGAGATATAGAGCTGAGAGCAGTGGCGGACCTAGGATTTTCAAGCGGGTTCAACATGCGAAGAATTAAATATACAAAAAAGTCCCAATAAAATAATTTTTTATTAGAAAATTAAAATATATTATTGAAAGATTACTTTTTTTTTAATATAATTTTCAGATTTTAGATTATGCAAAAAACAAAAAAAATGGTGCATTTTTCTTTCACTATAGTAAGCTTTTCTAGTCCAAAAAAGCGCACATGCTGCTGACCAGATTCGAACTCAGGTGAGTTTAGATTTTTTATTAGAAAATTAAAATATATTATTGAAAGATTACTTCTTTTTTTAATATAATTTTCAGATTTTAGATTATGCAAAAAACAAAAAAATGGTAGCATTTTTCTTTCACTATAGTAAGCTTTTCTAGTCCAAAAAGTGAAAAGAAACATCTGTTATACAGCAAAAAAAAGCGCACATGCTGCTGACCAAATTCGAACTCAGGTGAGTTTGCTAATTTTGATCCCACTTTGCCAATGGGCTAGACTCTACAATTGTTTTAAGCAGAGTCAGTATGTGTTTTATACTAATGTTTGTTCGAAGAAGGGTAAAATATACCTATATACACAGTATTATTTTCCGACGAAGCGGGTTCATATGAACCCTCTTGACCCCATGTGGGTCCGCCCCTGGCTGAGAGAGAACATTCTGGAAACAAAGATGAATTTTGTCATTTCTGTAATTGAATTCACTAACTTTATGTGTCTATACAATGCCTATTTATAAGCAAATGAAAGAAGAGAGGAAGAGAGAAATCCAACTAGCAATGAGCTGGCCCACTAACCACTAACTACTCCTAACCACCACTAACCACTTTAACTATCTCATGAAATAATTAGAGATACAATTAGAGATACAGTCTATGTGTATGTACATTTCTCAGTACATTGCTCAATACCCCCCCCCCCCCTCAAGTTGGAGGTGAGGAACTCACACCCAACTTGTCAAGTAAAGTGGAATGCTTGATCCCTGTGAGGGTCTTGGTGAAGATATCAGCTAGTTGATCAGATGTAGGGATACAATGTAATGAGATCAGTCCTTCCTGAAGCTTGTCTCGCACAAAATGACAGACAACTTCTATATGCTTGGTGAGTTCGTGGAAAACTGAATTCTTAGTTATGTGTAGGGCTACCTGACTATCACAGAAGACTGGAATTGGGAGAGACAATTGAACTGCTAATTCTTCAAAAAGCCTGACTAACCACACAAGTCTACCAACCACTGCTCTAGTTGACCTGTACTCTGTTTCAGCTGAGGACAAAGCTATGGTGGACTGTTTCTTTGACTTCCAGCTAACTGGATAGCCACCAAGTAGTATTAAGTATTCACTAACAGATATCCTGGACTCTGGGCAAGCAGCCCGGTCTGAATCACAAAAGGCACTGATCATATAGTCTGTGTTGTCAGAT
Source organism: Nicotiana attenuata (assembly GCF_001879085.1). Lineage (NCBI taxonomy): Eukaryota > Viridiplantae > Streptophyta > Magnoliopsida > Solanales > Solanaceae > Nicotiana > Nicotiana attenuata. The sequence continues at coordinate 52,213 of NW_017673632.1, forward strand.
AGGAATATCCCCAGGTTTGGATCACCTTTTAAGTACCTTAACACGTGATATGCAGCCTTTAAGTGAGTATCCCTGGGATTCTACATGTATTGGCTAAGGTGTTGTACACTGAAGGCTATATCAAGCCTGGTGTTGGTAAGAAAGTTCAGCTTCCCTACTAGTTTTCTGTATTGAGTGGGATCCTTCAATGTAACACCTTGGTCAACTTTCAACTTGAGTGAAGGATCAAGAGGAGAGGATAATGGAGGTTGTTGCAAGCAGTCATACTCCCTTAGTAAGTCCATAGTGAACTTTCTCTGAGAAATCAGCACCCCATTCTCTTTATATAACACTTCTAGCCCCAAGAAGTAATGCAAAATCCCCAAGTCTTTGATCTTGAAGGTCCGGTCCAAGAACTTCTTCAGAGAGTTGATCTCATCAAGGTCATTTCCTGTGAGTATAACATCATCTACATATACGCCACAAACACCATTATGTTGTCCTTCTTCTTATAAAATAAGGAATAGTCCAGCAAGGAGTGAGTATATCCCTTAGAACACAATGCTTCTGCAAGTTTTTCATACCATTGTCTACTTGCCTGCTTCAAGCCATATAAAGATTTGTTCAGTTTGCACACTAAACCTAGTCTCTCTATAACTAAACTAGGTGGCACTTCCATGTAGACTTCTTCATGTAAGTCTCCATGAAGAAAAGCATTATTCACATCCAGTTGGAAGATTTTCCAACCCTTCTTAATTGCTGTCCCTACTAGAGCCCTTACAGTGGTCATCTTTACCACTGGTGAGAAGGTATCTGTGTAGTCTATTCCAGCTTGTTGAGTGTACCCTTTGACAACCAGCCTGGCTTTGAATCTCTTAATGTTTCCATCTGCATTGTGCTTGATTTTACACATCCACTTACATCTTATAGCCTTCTTTCCATCTGGAAGAGGTACCAAGGGTATGATTTGTGTATAGTGCCTGGAATTCTTGAGTCATTGCTGCTTGCCAGGCAGGATTAATGACTGCTTCTTCATATGAACAAGGCTCACAGTCATGTGAAATGCTTCTTACCATATGCTGACTTTCAGGAATCAATGCATGAAAACAAAAATGTTGTTTGTTTGGCAAAAGGGCGGTGAAAGATTTAGATTGTGTTTCTTGACTTTGGATAGATGGACATGGTTGGAGATTTGGGATTGAATACACATAGTCCTTTAGGTAGGTAGGTGTTTTGTGTGGTCTAGCAGGTTTACACCGGTTATGACTCTGGTGCTTAGAAGAATTAGTGATATCAGGAACATGAAGTTGGTCCTGACTGTGTGGAGCTGATTCAGTTGCTAGGTTGTCACTTTGGTGCATGGATATGGGTGATGATTGGTCATGGCTACGTGAATGTCCAAGTGACATTTCATCATGGTGAGATTCAGGTGACACTGCACTAGAGTGGTGTGGTGACTCATGAGGAACATCAGATTCAGAAGGAAAAAACTGATGTATTAGGGAGTCCCTTTTGTGCAGGGGGAAACTTCCCAGGGCAAGACATATTGTTGAAATTGAAAGAGAAGCGGAAAGGGAACACATTCTCATGGAAAACTACATCTCTTGACACATGTATCTTCCTTGTGACCAAGCTTAAGACTTTGTAACCTTTTGAACTAGATGGATAACCCACAAAAACATGAGGAGTGGCTCTTGGTTCAAATTTATCTTTGTGGTTTTTAAGTGTAGTAGTGAAACACAAGCAACCAAAACTTTTGAGAATAGTTAGGCTTCTTCTGGTATAGCAGTTCATAGGGGCATTTGTTGTTTATAGAAGATGAAGGCAATCTATTTATTAGGTACGCGGAGGTGAGTATACACTCTCCCCAATATTCAGGGGCAATTTGGATTGGAAAAGCAATGCCCTAGCTGCTTCAAGTAGGTATTTATGTTTTCTTTCTACCACCCCATTTTGTTGGGGTGTGTAGGGGAATGTCTTTTGGTGGATAATTCCTTTTGACTGGAAAAATGAAGCAGCCTCAAAACTGGTGAATTCCAGTCCATTATCAGTCCTTATGGACTTGATTAAGGTTCCAAACTGGTTTTCAACCATGGTGGAAAAGGCCTTGATCACATATAGAGCATTATTCTTGCTGCCCAGAAGATGTGTCTAGGTAGATTTTCTATAGTCATATACAAGAGTTATGAAGTATCTGTGACCATCATGAGTAGTTACATGATAAGGGCCCCACAAATCAATGTGTAACAGCTCAAAAACTTTAGTTGAGGTTGAGCTTCTCAATGGAAAGGGAAATCTTGTTTGCCTAGCCATGGGGCATATGGGACACACGAAGGGTTGTTTTGGAGCAAATTTAACTGGTATGGTTGAGATACCTCTCATATTTACAAAAGTTACATGTCTTAATCGATTGTGCCACAAGGAATCAACAGTATCAACACCATTAACAAAAATATTTAGCAGAGAATGACCAGTTCCTTTATTCAATTCTGAACTATGTACAATAGTTTGGGAATGAGAAGGTGCTCTATTTACATGTGTGTGATGTGAAGTGGAAGGGCAAGACACAGAATCACAAGTGGTGCTAGATATAGACTTTGAGAACTGAAAGTACAAACCATCGATTGCTTTACCAATCTCCAGAGGCTTCTTCACTGAAGGGCCTGCAGAATGAAGCAAGCAAGTTTGGTAAATGCAACTATACAGTCAAGCTGAACTGTCGAAGAATGAACGGAGATTAGATTGTATTTGAAACTTGGCACAAAAAGGACTTTTCTTAGAGTGAATTTGGGACTAAGAACTACATACCCAATGAGTGTCACCTTCAACTTATATCCATTTGGCAAAGACACTACGAAAGGATAAACTAAGGTTTTGGTGTTAATTAATAAAGACCTTTTAAAGGTCATGTGGTTTGTGGCACCGGAGTCTAGGATCCATGAGTCAGTATTTGGTTCGAAACAATCATATGAGTGATCACTATGTTCAACAAAATTGCAACAAGTCACAGTACCTGCAAAGTTAACAGCACCACCAGCCATGTTGGCATTACCAGAATTTTCCCCTGCATTTCCTGGTTAGAAGTTCTCCTGTAAACTCAGCAATTGTCCATACTGCTCCTCAGTTAAATTGTGCAGATTTTGTCCTCGCTCTTGCAACATTCCTTCTTCTCTTTCTCCAGCATTCACTCTATCACCTGGTCCTCCAAATGCATCTGCAGCATTTGATTTTCCGTTGTTGAACTTGTTGAAAGTCTGTGGATTGTTTGAACCTATTCATGCCTTGTGGATACCTATGAAGTTTGTAACCATTGTCTTTGGTGTGTCCCGGTCTCTTGCAATGCTCACAAAAGGGCCTAGGTCTATTAGGATTACAGTTTCCTCTGAAGATACCAGTTCCAGCAGAGTTCGGACGGTAATTTGTCCTAAAAGTGTTCACACCTGAGGTGTTTGCATTAAGAGCAGTAGAGTCGATCATGACTTGATTCTGGGACTTGACTTCTCTTTGTTTTTCCTCCTGAATAAGGATAGAGAAGGCTTGTGCTATGTTAGGTAGGGGGTTCATCATCAATATACTTCCCCTCACTACTGTATATACTTCATTTAGTCCCATGAGAAATTGAACCGGCCTCCTATCTTGTTCAGCCTTTTGCATATTAGCCTTAGCTCCACATACACACTGACAGCTGCACTCAGCATGAATGTTCAGCATGTTTAGCTCTTCCTACAACTTTTTCATTTTTGTGTAATATCTAGTGATATTGAAGGTCCCTTGGCTTAAATCGCTGATCTCCTTTTGTAATTGATATAGCTTTGCTCCATTCGTCTGATCGTACCTGTCTTCTAGCTCTTTTCACAGTTCCTTTGCATCGTTGATGTATTGTAGGCTATCCGCTAAATCCTTAGAGAGTGAGTTCAGTATCCATGAAGTCACCATGTCATTGCACCGTTCCCACTGATCGAAGAGTGCATTACTTGCATCTAGCTTTTTACATTTTCCATTAATGAATTCTACCTTATTCTTCACAGACAAAGCTCTTAACACACCTCTTCTCCATGATCTGTACCCAGAACCATCAAAAGGAACTGGCACTAGAGTAGTTCCCGCATTCTCCGATGGATGCATATAGAGTGGACTGGTTGAACTCAGCGGAGTATTAGTTGAATCTGCCACTTCTTCTTCTCTGGCCATGATTCAAGCAGACGATGATACAAAATGTAAAGTCCAATTGGGAATTCAGCTGTCAGAGAAGCTCAATTTCAGGAAAATTGTCAAAATCAAAATGTGATCTGAAGAACCCTTAATCGAATAAATAGGAGACAAAATTGAAGAGAAACAGATCGGAGGAGAGTCGAACTGAGTGAGATTGATGATGAATTGAACCGATAACTTGAACCTAGGCTCTGATACCATATCAAAACTGGGAGAAAACCATTGAAATCAACTCCTGCTCATGTGATAGATATGGAGCTGAGACAGAACATTCTGGAAACAAAGATGAATTTCTTCATTTCTGTAATTGAATTCACTAACTTTATGTGTCTATACAATGCATATTTATAAGCAAATGAAAGAAAAGAGGAAGAGAGAAATCCAGCTGGCAATGAGCTGGCCCACTAACTACTAACTACTCCTAACCACCACTAACCACTTTAACTATCTCATGAAATAATTAGAGATACAATGTGCTCAGTGTGCTGCAGTATATGCATGTATATGTGTATGTACATTTCTCAATACATTGCTCAATAGTCAACATTGTAGTATAGTGGTAACTATTTCCGCCCGTCACGTGGACTATCCGGGTTCGATCCCGGCAATGGCAAAATGATGTTTTATTTGGTAACTTTCATTTTTCGGTTGCCTCACTCTTTTCTCCAAAAATGAGTTTTGCAACTCAAAAACCATTCCTTTTTCTAACAAGGGGGGATACGCATAAGAGGGAGAGTACACATAAAAAATAATTTCTCACACAGAACCCAAATTGACGAAACATTTTACCTTCATCTAATACTCAACACTATACAAAGTGCTATTTGTATATCATGGCCCTTTACAATTTTGAATTTAAGAAAATCACTTTTTAGATCTCTTATATGTAAAAGACAGATCTCTTACGTGTAAAAGTAAATCTCCCATATGTAAAAAAAAAAATGAATGAATGCATATTACATCTTTTGTTTATAACTTTCTATCACTTAATCATAATAAAGTAATGCATATATTTTCAGTTTAATATTTTTGATGGTTGTATAATTCATTGCAAATAATTTTTAGTTACATGGTCCAATATGTAAGATGAGCTATTTTAAGTTATCTGTAATACCAAAATACAATTTTTTGTAAAATTATTTATAAAATTGTAACTTACTATTTTGTATTATTTCCTCACTAAATTGCTTGATCGGCCCAAATATCATAGTCAGCGGCGATCCAAATTTTTTTGGTAACTTCCATTTTTCAGTTGACATACGGAACCCAAATTAATGAAATATTTTACCTTCATGACTTCATCTAATACTCAACACTATACAAATGGATTAATGCACGTTACATTTTTTGTTTATAAATTTTTATCATTTAATCATAATTACGTAATATACACGTTCACTTTATTTTTTGACTTTAATATTCTCGTTGGTTATATAATCTGTTACAAATATTCTTTAGTTTTATGGTCCATGTAACGTGAGATCTTTAAGTAATCTATATCTATATCTATATCTATACTATATTAAAAGCACGAATGCCTTAGAGAAATATCGTTCGTCTTTTTTACCTTTTAAAATTTGGTTTAACACTAGACAAAATAGTCATTTAATCATTTTCCTAATATTCAGGAATAGATATTTAATTATTTTTCTAATATTTAGGACTTCAGTCAACTAAATTTAACATATTATATTCTTCCTTATTTAAACTATATAATATCACAAATTTGTAAAAGAAAAAAAAAAACTAACAATCAATTCCTCTTAGTTTTAGGAGTAGATTTCGTCTCTCTCAACTAAATTTGTGACTTAATTGTCATCATGATTCCAAAAAATTGGATAGCTATGTTACGGTGAGTAATTCAATGACTTTATTATCTGAAGTCAAGTATTTTTTTTTGAGTGCTGCTATTCGGCCAAATTCAGCGTGGCCCAAAAATGACCACACCCGTGAAATGCCAGTAATGCCCTTGTTTTTCCGTTTGGCTTAATGGCCCTTTTTCCCTCCAAAATTAGTTAATAACTTTTGATTATTCCAAAACATTGATCCCATAAATCATCATTCTCTCAGCATGGGAAGATAAAAAGCCTTCGTATATACGGATGGCAGCCTTCGTATATACGCTCAATTGCATTTAATTAAAAAAAATACGTATTTGTATTTAACAAAAATACGTAATTATATTTTAAAAAAACGCAATTTATACGGATGGGAAGATCAAAGGTCTATTATGTATATATCATACCATATACTTATGTTAAAATAGCTTTCATTAAACACATAATTCACCACACTTCCCTTAACCTAAACATGAATACTAACCGAGAAACTAGTTTGGACCCATTAAACCCCGAATAACAGTCTAGAAACTAGGTCGGATCAACTAAGGAATGCATTACACATATCATTAGGGTTGAATTCGGACGACAGTTTGATGAATGAAGATGAATCGATCGACATTGATTCAGACGACAACTTCAATGATGGAGAAAATCCTGTTGACGATGCTGCTGCTGCTGATGATGATGATGATGATTGCGACGGCCATTATTTAGAGGAAGAGGGAGAAGTTGGAGAGGACAGGGAAATGCCTAATGAGTTCAATGAAGAAGATCTTATAATTGGTCCAATTACTGGGATGCGGTTCAGTAGTAAGGATGTTCTGTTTGATTTTTACAAAGAACATGCAAGATTATCGGGTTTTTGCATTGTCAAAAGAACGTCCAACAAAAAAGGTGGTGATACTGTTAGGTATGTGCAATATGGTTGTGATAGGTCTAGGAAACCAAGGAATAAGCATGTTACCAAGAGGAAGAACTGCCATGCTAGAATAAATGGAATTTTGGAGGAGAATGGTTCATGGCGTGTTTCAAAGGTGGTAAAAAAACATAATCATCAATTGGAACCAGCACTATCGCGATTGATGGCTGGACACAGATCGCTTAGCAAGTCTCTTAAGAGAACTCTTGCAGCCAAAGATATTGCTGGCTTAAGACCCTCAAAAAATATAAGAGTCGCTGAAGTACTTGCTGGTGGCCCCGAAAATCTGGGTTGTACACCAAAGGACTGTAGAAATTATATCTTGAAGAGTAGAAAGCTTCAGTTGCAAGAAGGGGATGCACAATCATTACTCAAGTTCTTCAGTGACATGCAGCAAAAAGATAGGGAATTTTACTACTCCGTAGATGTGGATAGTTTTGGTCGACTTCGTAATCTCGTATGGGTTCGTTCACACTCTAAGGTTGCATATGAGGAGTTCCATGATGTAATATGCCTTGATACCACATACCTTGTGAATCGATACAATATGCCATTTGCTTCATTTGTTGGTGTCAATCAGCATAGGCAATCCATACTTTTGGGATGTGCTCTTATGTCTAGTGAGGATATAATAAGTTACAAAATGGTGCTATCTACATGGCTTGGGGCTCTAAACAATGTTCATCCATTAGCTATCATGACTGACCAATGTGATAGTATAAAGGCTGCCATCAGTGCTATGATGCCAAATACAATACATAGATATTGTATATGGCACATATTCGCAAAGTTGCCTACGAAGTTAAGTGGAGTTCTTGATGGTAAGATTGCAAAGGCAGAATTTAAGGCTTTAGTCCTTGATAGCATTAACGTTGCTGAGTTTGAGAGACGATGGACTGATTTTATTGAAAAATATAACTTAGAGGAAAGGGATTGGTTTTATAAGCGTTATTTGGAGAAGGAGAAATGGGTTCCCGTATACCTAAATGACCACTTTTGGGCTGGGATGTTGTCCACACAAAGAAGTGAAGGAATGCATGCTTTCTTTGACGGATTCATCAACCGGCAAAGCACTTTGAAGCTATTTGTTCAGCAATATGAGTTAGCCATAAGAGCTAAGTTCGAGAAAGAATTGGAAGCTGAATATAGGTCAAGGTGCTTTGAACCAAAATGTTTATCTGAATTTGCATGGAGGAAAAATTTCAAACATGTTATACTCGTGAAGTGTTTGAATTTTTTCAAGTACAGTTAAGGAAACTGTACCACTGTGAAATCAGCTCCCCTGAAGACCATCAAGCAACAGCATGGGTGGAGAATTACATTATCTCAGATTATTCGTTCAGGAGTTTTAACACTAGAGATCCATTTGTATTCGCGGTTGAATATACACCTATTGGCGAATATCTAAGTTGCAGCTGCAAGTGGTTTGAAACAAGAGGTATTCTATGCCGCCATATACTTAAGGTGTTGTCTCATAAGAGGATTAATAACGTTAATGAGAGGTATATATTGAGAAGGTGGAGAAAAGATATTGTTCGTCCGCACTTGAAACGTTTCTTTCTTGGAGGTTACCCACGTATGACTTCTGAATACATGATGTACAGGAAACGATTAAAGCATTTTGAACGGGTTTGTGATATAGCATTGGACACTGAAGTGATGAGGCGGTATCATTTGAACAGATTGGAGCATGACCTTTTGAATTGGGATGATGATCAAATGATAATTCCATATTGGGAATTTGAAGATACACATAATGGTGTGGGTGAGGGTGTGGGTGAGGGTGGGGGTGAAAGTGAGGGTGAGCGTGAGGGTGAGGGTGAGGGTGATGGTGAAGGAAGAAATATAAGAGATCCTAGATACGTAGCTTCTCGTGGACGTCCAAGGTTGAATAGATATAGAGGGAGAATTGATTCATACTTTAGAAGTTCACAAACGGCTGGTGGAAGTGGAGTTAGAGGTAATAGGAGGGGTAGAGGTGGTGGTAGAGGTGGTGGTAGAGGTGGGGCAGAGGTGTTGACAGAGGTGGTGGTAGAAGTGGTGGTAGAGGTGGTGGTAGAGGCCGTGGTAGAGGCCGTGGTAGAGGTGGTGGTAGAGGTGGTGGAAATACTGGGCTAGCGGAAGGAATTGAGGTAAAGTATAACAAATTATTATTATATTTTTTTCCGAAAAATACGTTACTTATTAGTGTTATTTACTCTATACAGCAAGATGATGCAACAGTACAAGCACACAGTAGCTTGCCTGATCTTAACGATGAAGCAGACTGGGAAATAGAAGACTTGACCGTTTAGTTTGAGATGATTTAAGTTTGAATCTTATTTAATTTGATTTGATATAGATTTTTTTGAATTTTTTGACGTTGTTTTGTAATAATTTAAACGTGTGAGATAATAATTATCATTGTTAAATATTTCTTCATTTTATTCTTACTTCATTTTATCGGACTACACTAAGAAAATGTGATTAGAAGTGAAAGACTTCATAACATTATAATCAGTTCAAACTAAGAACTAAAATACTCACATTTAGTTACTATGAAGCATTTATTATTCCCAACCGTTTTAGTAGTGTGTAGGTAGAATTAGGTTGAATTTCGACCAACACAAAGTTAATTAACCAACCCCGCTTGATGTTATTATTCATCACAAAATATTTCCAACCGTCTTTGAACCATCTCCGCTTACCCATGTTAATTTCCATAAACCAAGGTTCGCCATCATAGTGAAGAACCGCTGTGCTATGTGATTCAGGAAGGTGTTCGTAAAAATATTTTGGAATATGCTGCAAACAAAAAGAAAAAAATTGAGAGATTTGTTTGTTTCAAACTGGATTTGAGAGAAAAAAAGAACCATCTCCGCTTACAACCAGATCTGTTTGTTTCAAACTGGATTTGGTTGAAACTCAATTTTTTTATGTATACTTGGTTGGTTGAGAGATTAATAAAAAAAATAGTTTGTTTGATATTTTATTACAACCAGATCTGTTTGTTTCAAACTGGATTTGGTTGAAACTCAATTTTTTTTGGTTGAAACCAGATGTGCCCCTCTTCAAAACCCAGATGTGCCCCTCTTCAAAAACCAAGTCGAAAATCACAAGCATTAAAAAAAATAGAATTTTAAATGAAAAAAGAGCTCATTTACCATATAATCTTGCGTTATGTATGAATCCTTCATCAGAACTTCAAAAGATGGATTCATATCTTCGTCGGATGGGGATTGTTTGGTTCAAGGGTTTTGGTAAGAGTTAGGGTTTAAAAGTTGTGTGTGGTTGGGTATGGACTATTATATATAGTGGTTGGGTATGGACTATTAAATATTTCTAGAATTAGATATTGAATTAAAGAATGTAATATGTACTTATTTTTTTGTACATAAATATTGAATTAAAGAATACAAGAATGAGTGCTTGTTATTAAGGTTAAAAGATCGTTCAATTTTACATAAGAATTTGATCTATCGATTTTGCATGAATTTGAAAAGAATATCCTTTAACTATATCTTTTAAAAACTGTTATCATTTGTGTGACCTAATGTTAAATATAAAATTATGGATATTTTGTTACTCCATATACTTTTATCTACATTTTTTGAACTTTGTTTGAAGAATTAAAAATGACAAATTCATTAATGATCTCAATATGGTCTACTGCAAAAGTAGGAAATTNCGATACAATATGCCATTTGCTTCATTTGTTGGTGTCAATCAGCATAGGCAGTCCATACTTTTGGGATGTGCTCTTATGTCTAGTGAGGATATAACAAGTTACAAAATGGTGCTATCTACATGGCTTGGGGCTCTAAACAATGTTCATCCATTAGCTATCATGACTGACCAATGTGATAGTATAAAGGCTGCCGTCAGTGCTATGATGACCAAATACAATACATAGATATTGTATATGGCACATATTCGCAAAGTTGCCTACGAAGTTAAGCGGAGTTCTTGATGGTAAGATTGCAAAGGCAGAATTTAAGGCTTTAGTCCTTGATAGCATTAACGTTGCTGAGTTTGAGAGACAATGGACTGATTTTATTGAAAAATATAACTTAGAGGAAAGGGATTGGTTTTATAAGCTTTATTTGGAGAAGGAGAAATGGGTTCCGGTATACCTAAATGACCACTTTTGGGCTGGGATGTTGTCCACACAAAGAAGTGAAGGAATGCATGCTTTCTTTGACGGATTCATCAACCGGCAAAGCACTTTGAAGCTATTTGTTCAGCAATATGAGTTAGCCATAAGAGCTAAGTTCGAGAAAGAATTGGAAGCTAAATATAGGTCAAGGTGCTTTGAACCAAAATGTTTATCTGAATTTGCATGGGAGGAAAAATTTCAAACATGTTATACTCGTGAAGTGTTTGAATTTTTTCAAGTATAGTTAAGGAAACTGTACCACTGTGAAATCAGCTCCCCTGAAGACCATCAAGCAACAGCAGGGGTGGAGAATTACATTATCTCAGATTATTCGTTCAGGAGTATTAACACTAGAGATCCATTTGTATTCGCGGTTGAATATACCCCTATTGGCGAATATCTAAGTTGCAGCTGCAAGTGGTTTGAAACAAGAGGTATTCTATGCTGCCATATACTTAAGGTGTTGTCTCATAAGAGGATTAATAACGTTAATGAGAGGTATATATTGAGAAGGTGGAGAAAAGATATTGTTCGTCCGCACTTGAAACGTTTCTTTCTTGGAGGTTACCCACGTATGACTTCTGAATACATGAAGTACAGGGAACTATTAAAGCATTTTGAACGGGTTTGTGATATAGCATTGGACACTGAAGTGATGAGGCGATATATTAAGTATCATTTGAACAGATTGGAGCATGACCTTTTGAATTGGGATGATGATCAAATGATAATTCCAGATTGGGAATTTGAAGATACACATGATGGTGTGGGTGAGGGTGTGGGTGAGGGTGGGGGTGAGGGTGGGGGTGAGGGTGAGGGTGAGGGTGAAGGAAGAAATATAAGAGATCCTAGATACGTAGCTTCTCGTGGACGTCCAAGGTTGAACAGATATAGAGGGCGAATTGATTCATACTTTAGAAGTTCACAAACGGCTGGTGGAAGTGGAGTTAGAGGTAATAGGAGGGGTAGAGGTGGTGGTAGAGGTGTTGGCAGAGGTGTTGGCAGAGGTGGTGGTAGAAGTGGTGTTAGAGGTGGTGGTAGAGGCCGTGTGTAACGACCCGACCGGTCGTTTTGAGTCCTAGCGCTTCGTTCAGCAGTCGGAGGCCATGAACAGCTTCATTTCAGGTATTATGACTTGTACGCGTGGTCGGAATTAAGTTCCGGGAAGTTCAGAGTTGATTAGAAAGAGAATTCTCATTTGAGAAGCTTGAAGTTGAAAGAATGAACTAGGAATGGGTTTTTGAGTAAACGACCTCGGAATCAGGATCTGAAGGTTCCACCAGGTTCGTATGAAGATTTCGGGGTTGGGCGTATGCCCGGTTCGGGTTTTGGATAACCCGGGAGCGTTTTGGCGCCTATTGTGGAAGTTAGCATTTTAGAAGGAATTTCATAAGTTTGGCTTGAAGTGCATTTCAGTGTTATCGATGTCCGTTTGGGATTCCGAGACTGTGAATAGCTCCGTATGGTGATTCTGGAGTTGGGGGCGCGATCGGAAGTGAATTCGGAGGTCCGTAGGTCATTTTAAAGCCATTTGGCTAAAGATAGAAATTTGAAGGTCTTTGGGAAGTTTGACCGGAAGTGGACTTTTGATATCGGGGTCGGAATCCAATTCCGGAAGTTGGAGTAGGTCCGTAATGTCAAATACGACTTGTGTGCAAAATTTGAGGTCAATCGGACGTGATTTGATAGGCTTAAGCATCGGAAATAGAAGTTGAAAAGTTCAAAGTTCATAAAGCTCGAATCGGGGTGTAATTCATGGTTTTAGCGTTGTTTGATGTGATTTGAGGCTTCGAGCAAGTCCGTAATGTGTTATGGGATTGGTTGGTATGATTGGTTGGGGTCCCGGGGACCTCTGGTGGATTCCGGGTGGTTAACGGATCGAAAAATGGATTTTTGGGAAGGCTGGTGTTGCTGGTTTCTGGTATTTCCGCTTCTGCGGAAATGGGACCGCAGAAGCGGCCCCCTGAAGCGAGGAAGTAACCGCAGAAGCGGTTTTGGTTGGAGCTG
>NW_017673632.1:69088-126452 GCF_001879085.1 Nicotiana attenuata
GAAGACTGACTTCCTGGTTCTTCCCGGGTTGGAGTTTTTTTGGGGCTTCCTGTTGGTCGCCATGTCGTATGCTCCTGTCGGTGTGTAAGGTTTCATCGACCTGCTGTGCGTCCTGCGAATCTACGTTCACTGAAATTGGTCCGGGCGCGTTATCGGGATTCTACGATGGCGCGCCGACGACTGGAACAGCCACACCTTTTCCCCGTGGTTTTCGAGGTTGTCATTCTCGACTCTATTCACCGATCCAGACATTTTGTCCTGTAATCAAAAGATCTTGGACAGAAAAAGTGTGAAAGATAACTTGCGTTTGTGTAATGAAACCAGCAAGAAAATAATCACTATTATGTTTTGAAGCCGAAATCTTCCGCGCTTATACAGCCTGCAAAGCCGGGGGAAACTTCTTCGAGGGGTGCAATCTATTGTTGCAAATGTGGATGACCGAACACTTGTGCCATCGTCCTCAGTTCCTGAGTTATGGGTCTACAAAGAAGACATGTATAGAGGAGTTTTACACAAGGATTAAGGGGATCAGCTTGCCCGAGGGATTCACGGGCTGGACTTCATACTTTCGGTCCCTCACTGCTAGTCAAATAGAATGGACATATGGATGATTGCACGTCGATGAAATCATATATATGCCAGCAACGGAGCCGCACTTCCTTTTGATGGGTCTTAAGAGCATCCAGCCTTATGCCCCATATCGGGTTTTGAGGCAGCTCTGGAGGTGCCAAATAGTGCTAAAAGACGACGATCTTAGTGCTCAGGTAGTTGAAATTGGCCCTGACGGACAATTCCCTGAAGCAAGAGTCCGCCAGATCTGGAATGAATGCCAATACTTAAATACGGATACGTGCGTACAGGATCGGGCCAAAGGCGAAGTGACGCCAGGTTACCTTGCCTGGTATAGGAGAGAATATGAGCATGAAAGGCCAGCTAAAAGACCTCACATCCGGGAGTTTTCCAAATCATCGCAAGAACAATGGGCTTGGTTAGCTAAAGAAAATGAGTACAGGGCCCGCATAGGAGCATTGGAAAAACAGGTCCAAGACCTCCAGTTTGAAAACAGCATGCAAGCCGCGGCTGACGAGGGTGAGAGAAAGAAATTGGCCAAAGAGAATGAAGCCTTACGAGCCCAAATCCAAAAGATGAAGTTAGCGGCCGAAAATCCCGTCAAGAGTGCCAAAGATACAAAGCTTATAGAAAATCTAAGACAAAAAGTGAATGACTACAGTTTTGACCTCAACAAAGCGGAAAAGGAATTAGCCGGGGTTAGAAAACAATTGGCTAAAAATGCGGAAGAACGGGCCCGCATGGTTAAGCAGTTGAGAGAAGAATACGATAATGAGGTCACAGGATTAAAGAAAAAGGTCATTGCCACAGAAAACAGAATGATCAAACAGGCAAAGGAATTCAAAGTTGAAAGAGAGCACTGCTATACGGCATTGGCACAGTTAGAAATGGACTTGCAACAACTCCAGGAACAAAACCAGGTACCCGAGCAAACTTTGGAGGCTAGGACCCAACAGATAGGGCGGTTGCTTCAAGAAAAAGGCAGAATCAGAGAGAGAATCTTAACCGTTGCTCACTCCATTACTAGGAAATGCCAAATGTGCGAGAACATGACCCGTACCACCTTCTTTGCATCAGTGATGATATTTGTGAAGCAGATAATGAGCGACCTGGACAGACTTCAAGGGGAACATGCATATAGGCCCGCGGCGAGACCGAACGATGTCCCGCGGGCACCAGGAGCTTTAATGTAGTCATGATTGTCTTTTGAGTCTGTATTTCTTTTTCTACTAGAATTTGTCATTTGAGTCTGTTCTACTGGAGTCTGTATTTCCTTAAAAGTTAGTCAGTTGGTTGAGTTTGTATTTCTGTTTGAACTAGAATAGGGATGGTGGAGTCTGTAGCTCTTTTCTGCGTCAGAGTCTGGTAGTTGTTTAGTCTGTCCACTTTGAGTCTTTGTAATAGACGTAGTTGCTATCAATAAAATTGAAAATTCCCAAAAATATGTTTGCTTCTACTTTACATTTATTCTTCACGAACTACGCTTGGTCTGATTCACGCGGGGCCGTGATACGTTTCCATAGGATTCGACCGTAACCAAACAATAAATGGAAAAATAGGAGAGAAAATGCAACAAAAGAGAGCGGTAAGAAACAATGGAAAATAAAAAGGAAGTGGTACATAGAAAGAAGGAAAAGCCGGGATGACGCATGCAACCAGGCAAAGGCATAATAGAAATGGTTAACTGCCTAGGTGCATTCACTCCTCAATGTGCGGTTATCTATCTGTTAATGCCCTAACCACTAACAAAGCTGTTGTTGATGAGTCCAGGCAAGTGGTTAAGTTGACTGGCATTCTGGCAACCCATCCCTACAACACCCGCTCTAAGGATAAGTTAAACATGGTCAACCAGGAATTGGAAGCAAGCATTGTCGACCCATCTAGGGAGGAGGAAGTAGTGGACGTTAATGCAATGAAGGAGGAGATGTATAAACTGAAGCAACAAATGGCCGAGATGTACTAGGCCTGGTCGAAGGGACATCCACCACCAGCCTATCCCGCTAACCCCACCTACCTCCCACCACTAGCTCAGCCTCAAGATCCTCCCACAGTGAACTCATCTCCTGCTTTCCCTACTTACCAGCAGTACTACGGAACCACCTCTCAAACACCACCACCTCCACCACCCAAACAAATTCCATGCCCTCCACCGCCAATTACTCCTGTGTTCGTGGCTCCCCCACCTGTCACACTACACAGGTCTTCTAGCGAACCTTTGTTCCAAACTCATGATAACCAGTATTACCCACCCGAAGCCACTTTCAAATCACCAGAGCCATGCCTTTACACTCCCCGCCTTGATCTCTCAGCTGAAGAAGAAAAGCCTCCCAAAAACCCTGAGCAAGAGGAAATGATACGGAAGGTTAAGAGCTTAGAACAGTCATTCCGAAATATGCAGGGGCTCGGAGGATAAGTGAGTGTAGCCTACAAGGACCTGTGCCTGTTTCCTGATGTCCAGTTTCCATCAGGATTCAAGTTACCCAAGTTTGACTTATATGATGGCCATGGTGATCCGGTGACCCACTTAAGGGGATTCTGCAGCAAGATGAGGGGAGCTGGAGGAAAGGATGAGTTATTGATGGCTTACTTTAGTCAAAGTCTAAGTGGAGCTGCTTTGGAATTGTACACACGACAGGATCATGCTCGATGGTACACTTGGGACGATCTGGCCCAAGCATTTGCATGTCATTTCCAGTATAATCTCGAAATTGTCTCGGACCGTCTGTCACTGACTAAAATTGAGAAGAAGCCCGAAGAAAGCTTCAGAGAGTATGGTTTCCGGTGGAGAGAGCAGGCGGCAAGAGTCGATCCTCCAATGAAAGAGAACGAGATGGTTGATTATTTCCTACAGGCTTTGGAGCCTACCTATTATGGTCATCTGGTGTCAGCAGTGGGAAAAACTTTCAACGAAGTCGTGAAAATGGGAAGTATGGTGGAAGAGGGTCTCAAGTCTAACAAAATTATGAGCTATTCAGCAATCAAAGCAACTACTCAGGCTATTCAGAGCGGCACTAGGGGAGTATTGGGAAAGAAGAAGAAAGAAGAGGTTGCAGTAGTGGAGTCGAGAGCTTGGTCCAGAGGTCCATCACCATACTACCACCAACCTCGCCCTCACCCCCAAACCTACCCACACACCCCATATGGCCCACCGCAGCATTATTACTCACCTCCTGCTCCCCATTTCTCTGTCCACCATGCCCAAACATACCCCCAACCTCCTACCCATGCGCAATGGCGCGCACCTACCCACCCCCAAGAACCAACAGAAATCCCGCTGGAACCGGTTTTCGACCTAACCCTGCATTCAAGAATGATAGGCTGCAAAAGAAGAAGACTTTCACTCCCTTGGGTGAATCTTACACTAGCTTGTACCACAGATTGAGATAGTTGGGCATGCTGAATCCGATTGAACCCAAATTGCCAAATCCTCCCCCAAGGAATCTGGACCACTCTGTGAGTTGTGAGTATTGCTCAGGTGCGCCAGGACATGACACAGAAAAATGCTGGCACTTGAAAACGGCCATCCAAGAGCTCATTGATACCCGCCGAATTGAAGTGCAAGCCCCAGAACGCCTAATATCACCCAAAATCCATTACCAACCCATCACGAGACCCATATGATTGAGCTAGTCCAAAAGGGAGAGCATAAGAAGCCGTCACAAACTGTAATGATGATCAGGGCTAGTGAGGATAGATCAAATGAGCAACTAACAAAGGGGAGGGCATTGATCAAGGTAGAAGAAACAGTTAGCAAGCCAGTTGTAGTAATAACGAAGGAGCTTTTGAACAACGTTGTAGAAAAACAAGAACCAGCTAAAGTGGTAGTGTCGGGGGCAGCTGTCAAGCCCATTGTGATTGTGAAAGGGGCTCGCACAGAGCCAGTTGTCATCAAGCCAGTGACTCAGCTACCAGTAATCAGTGAAAAGGCCGTCCCATGGAATTACGGCCGAGTGACACTGATGTATCAGGGAAAGGAAGTTAAGGAAGAAGTGTGTGAAACCCATGGACTGACTCGCTTAGGAAGATGCTTTGCTCCTGACGAGCTGAGAAAGGCTAAACTCACCAAAGATAATCCAGTATCAGTAAAGTAAGCTGTAACTAAAGAAGAGGCAGAAGAATTCTTGAAGAAGATGAAGGCACAAGATTATTCCATTGTAGAACAGTTGAGAAAGACCCCGGCATAAATCTGTTTGCTATCATTACTGATCCACTCAGATGAGCACCGCCAGGCATTGATGAAAATTTTGAATGAGGCCCATGTTCCTGATAAGATTTTCGTGAACCACTTAGAGAAAATAGCAAACAAGATTTTCGAGGTCAACAGGGTTACGTTTTCTGATGATGAGCTGCCTTTGGAAGGCACTGAACATAATAGAGCACTCTACCTCACGGTGAAATGTGAAGACTCTGTGGTCACCCGGGTGCTAGTTGATAACGGGTCCAGTGCAAACATTTGCCCTCTCTCCACCCTGGAAAAGTTAAAGGTGGACAGTGAGAGAATCCACAAGAATAGTATTTGCGTGCGAGGATTTGATGGAGGAGGCAAGGACACAGTTGGGGATATAGTGTTGGAACTGACAATAGGTCCGGTTGAATTCACTATGGAGTTCNTCGAACCCGGAACTAGTCGGATGGAGTAGATAAGTTCCTTGTTAAATAAAATAAATGTTAATCTTAAATTAAATAAACAAGTAAAGACCCCTCCCCAAGCCGTGCTTGCATTTTTCATTGCACACGGCTTTCCCTATGTATACATCAGTTCCTTTCTTATAGAAATTAGAAAGACTTTAAAAAGTTGAATACTCAGTTGATTTACCCCTTAATTACTATTACAATCAACATTTCAGAATAGTGAAATTTTTTTATCTCTTCATCATTTAGAAACAAATTTCCATTTAGAAAATCTTAGAAAATCTAAGAACGAATCATTGATAATTCGCCAGAGCATTGATACAAAAAATATCCAAATACCAAATCCGACTTCTATATACTCCCCACAAACTAGAAGAAGCTCGTGGGAAGGTCAAAGAAAGAACTTGTTCCCTTCTTTACAAGGCATCGTGCAGCCCGTATCCTTTCCTGCAAACCTGGATACTTTTGGTTTAGGTTTCAGGCCCACTGCCGCAGACATAAGGCGAGCTAGAAAGATGAAAAAGAAAGCATGGACCCTTCCAAAACCTATCCCCCGCCTTTCTCGTTCCTTTGTCAGGCCTGGTACTAAGAAGCGCCTAGCAACAGCAATGCCCNATGGAGTTCCAGGTGCTCGACGTGGCCGTCTCTTACAATCTCTTGTTAGGCCGACCCTGGATCCATGCAGCAAAGGCAGTGCCATCTACCTTGCACCAGATGGTTAAATTCGAGTGGGACAGGCAAGAGATTGTGGTGCATGGGGAAGATAGTTCGTGCACTCTGGGTGATGCCATTGTGCCTTTCATAGAAGCTGAGGATGACAAAGGCCCATGGGTTTATCAAGTCTTTGATACGGTATCGGTTGAAAAGATCCCGGAAGGGAAGTGTATTCCTGTGCCAAAGGTAGCTGTTGCATCCGTCATGGTTACGTCGGAAATGCTGAAGAACGGATTTGTACCTGGAAAAGGCTTGGGTGCTTCTTTACAAGGCATCGTGCAGCCCGTATCCTTTCCTGCAAACCTGGATACTTTTGGTTTAGGTTTCAGGCCCACTGCCGCAGACATAAGGCGAGCTAGAAAGATGAAAAAGAAAGCATGGACCCTTCCAAAACCTATCCCCCGCCTTTCTCGTTCCTTTGTCAGGCCTGGTACTAAGAAGCGCCTAGCAACAGCAATGCCCAGTGGTGCGGTTGATCCCGACGAGGAGCTGATTGAGAGGTTTGAAAAGCTGTTTTATGAGGTGAATGTATTGGAGGCCGGAGAAGGTCCAAGCAAGGCAGATGTTCAGTTCGTGGGGCCCCAGGCAAAGCTTAACAATTGTGAAGCAACTCCCCTTCCTACCTGGAGGGAGTCTTGGTAGTTAGTTTTGATTTCCTTTCAGTTTAATCTGGATTATTTCCAAGGTTGTAATTCGAATGCTATGTTCCGTCCGTTTGGACGAGTTAAACCTTGTTATCTTGAATATTAATGAAATGCAATTTCCCTCCTTTTCATTCCTGATAGTTTTTATTTTTGTCTTTCTTTTCTTTCTTGTACAGTCCCTTTTACGCTGGTTTCAGTGACGTGTCATGCATGAGGAGTCTTCAGCCCAGTCTTAAATGCCAATCTAACTCAGACATAATAATACAAGAAATTGAGTGTGATGACGAAATAGAATATGATGATGAATAAGCTTTTGAGGAAATCAGTAAAGAATTAAGCCATTTTGAAGAAAAGCCCAAACCTAATCTGAATGACACCGAGGCAATCAATTTAGGGGATCAGGAGAATGTGCGGGAGACGAAAATAAGCGTCCATTTGGAACCACAGCTCAGAGAAGAGATAATTAAAGCACTTTTTGAGTATAAAGATGTTTTTGCATGGTCATATGACGACATGCCAGGTTTAAGCACTGATTTGGTGGTCCACAAATTGCCCACTGACCCAGCATGCCCTCCTGTCAAGCAGAAGCTAAGGAAATTTAAAACAGACATTAGTGTGAAAATCAAAGAAGAGGTCACCAAGCAGTTTGAGGCAAAGGTCATCCGGGTCACGCGGTATCCCACCTGGTTAGCCAATGTTGTGCCTGTGCCAAAGAAGGATGGAAAGACCAGAGTGTGTGTAGATTACCGTGACCTCAATAAGGCAAGTCCAAAAGACAACTTCCCACTACCAAATATCCACATATTGATCGACAATTGTGCCAAACATGAGATTGGTTCCTTCGTGGATTGTTATGCGGGCTATCACCGGATTCTGATGGATGAGGAGGATGCGGAAAAAATGGCATTCATCACTCCTTGGGGAACGTATTGTTATAGGGTCATGCCATTTGGGTTGAAGAACGCAGGGGCAACGTATACGAGGGCGATGACCACCATGTTCCATGACATGATACATCGGGAAATTGAGGTCTATGTAGACGACGTGATCATAAAGTCGAGGAAACAATGTGACCATGTCCAGGACTTGAGGAAATTCTTCCAGAGACTCCGCAGGTACAACCTCAAACTTAATCCAGCAAAGTGTGCGTTTGGAGTCCCCTCTGGGAAGTTGTTGGGGTTTGTGGTGAGTCGACGCGGTATTGAGTTAGACCCGTCCAAGATCAAAGCCATTCAGGAGCTACCACCGCCAAGGAACAAGAAAGAGGTGATGAGTGTTCTTGGCAGGTTGAATTACATCAGCAGGTTCATTGCCCAGCTCACAACGACTTGCGAGCCCATCTTCAAGCTGCTAAAGAAAGATGTTGCGGTCAGATGGATGGATGAATGTCAAGAAGCATTTGACAAGAATAAGGAGTATTTGGCTAGTCCACCCGTGTTGGTCCCGCCGGAGCCGGGAAGACCCTTGATCCTTTATCTGACAGTTTTGGATAATTCTTTTGGTTGTGTACTGGGGCAGCATGACATCACAGGAAAGAAAGAGCAGGCGATTTACTACCTCAGCACGAAGTTCACATCATATGAGGTGAAGTACACTCAACTTGAGAGGACGTGTTGTGCCTTAACCTGGGTAGCGCAGAAGTTGAAACATTACTTGTCAGCCTATACCGCCTATCTCATCTCTCGGTTGGACCCGTTGAAGTACATTTTTCAGAAACCCATGCCCACAGGGAGGCTGGCAAAATGGCAAATCTTGCTTACGGAGTTTGATATTGTCTACGTGACCCGGACTACAATGAAAGCACAAGCGCTGGCTGATCATTTGGCCGAAAACCCAGTTGATGAAGAGTATGAACCTTTGAAAACATACTTCCCTGATGAGGAGATAATGCATGTTGAAGAATTAGAACAAGTCGAGAAGCCAGGATGGAAACTGTTCTTTGATGGGGCTGCCAACGCCAAAGGCGTCGGGATAGGAGCAGTACTGATTTCCGAGAGAGGGAAACAATACCCTGTTACTGCTCAACTTCGTTTCTATTGCACCAATAACATGGCTGAATACGAGGCGTGTATCTTGGGTTTGATATTGGCTATAGACATGGGTGTCCAGGAAATCTTGGTCATGGGTGACTCGGATCTTCTGGTACACTAGATTCAGGGTGAATGGGAGACACGAGATTTGAAGCTTATACCATACCGACAATGTTTGCATGAACTTTGTCAACGGTTTCAATCAATAGATTTCAGGCATATTCCAAGGATTCACAATGAGGTTGCCGACGCTTTGGCCACTTTGGCGTCAATGTTGCATCATCCAGACAAGGCTTATGTGGACCCGTTACAGATTCAGGTCCGAGATCAGCATGCCTATTGTAACTTGGTGGAAGAAGAGCTTGATGGTGAGCCGTGGTTCCATGATATCAAAGAATACCTCCGGATGGGAGTGTACCTAGCACAAGCTACAGGGGATCAAAAGAGAGCAATTCGACGCTTGGCAAGCGGATTTTTCTTCAGTGGAGGAGTGTTGTACAAGAGAACTCCAGATCTTGGATTGTTGAGATGCATGGATGCTAAACAAGCTACAATTATCATGGACGAGGTACATGCGGGAGTTTGTGGACCTCATATGAGCGGATATGTATTGGCAAAGAAGATTCTCCGAGCGGGTTATTATTGGCTTACTATGGAACGGGATTTCATCAGTTTCGTACGCAAGTGTCATCAATGTCAGGTACATGGAGATTTGATTCATTCTCCACCATCTGAATTGCATACAATGTCGGCACCATGACCGTTCGTTGCTTGGGGAATGGATGTCATTGGGCCGATCGAGCCAGCGGCGTCAAATGGGCACAGGTTCATTCTGGTAGCTATTGATTATTTCACTAAGTGGGTTGAAGCGAAAACCTTCAAATCTGTGACCAAGAAGGCAGTGGTCGATTTTGTGCATTCGAATATCATCTGTCGGTTTGGGATTCCGAAGGTAATCATCACAGAAAATGGGGCCAATCTCAACAGTCATTTGATGGCAGAGACATGCCGGCAGTTTAATATCACGCACCGCAATTCCACCCCATATCGTCCTAAGGCGAATGGAGCGGTCGAAGCAGCTAACAAGAACATCAAGAAAATACTTCGAAAAATGGTAGAGGGGTCCAGGCAATGGCATGAGAAGTTACCTTTCGCCCTTTTAGGCTATCGCACTACTGTCCGCACTTCAGTAGGGGCGACTCCTTATTTACTGGTGTATGGCACTGAAGCAGTAATACTCGCAGAGGTTGAAATCCCGTCCCTTCGGATTATTGCTGAGGCGGAAATTGATGATGTCGAATGGGTTAAAGCCCGCTTGGAACAACTAAGTTTGATTGATGAAAAGAGATTGGCAGCAGTATGTCACGGTCAGTTGTACCAATAGAGAATGGCAAGAGCATACAACAAGAAAGTACGTCCGCGGAGATTTGAAGTAGGGCAATTGGTGTTGAGGCATATCTTACCTCATTGGGCGGAGGCAAAAGGAAAGTTCGCCCCGAACTGGCAGGGGCCATTTGTTGTAACCAGAGTGTTGTCCAATGGCGCATTATATTTGACAGATGTGGAAGGGAAATGTGTAGAAATGGCTATCAACTCTGATGCAGTCAAGCGATACTATGTATGATTTCTTGGTTTAATTGTACTTTATTGTATTTGGCATATTTTTGAGATTGAAATGATGAAGGCATTTTGTTCTGCTATCCAAACACTTTATCCTTTGTTACCCCTTTGAGCCTCATTCATTTTCTTTCATACCCCTCTTTCGGAATCAGTAGCAAAGATCAGAAACACAAGCGTGAAAGATAAGTCAAGGAAAAAGAGAAAAGAAAAAGAATGAAAAGAGAGAGAAGAAAAAAAAAGAAAAGGGAAAAGAGAAAAAAAAGAGAAGAAAAGAAAAAGAAAAAGAAAAAAACAACAAAAAAAAGAAAAAAAGGAAGAAAGAAAAGAAAAGAAGATGAAGAGGAAGAAAAAGAAATGAAAAATCACAACAAAGTAATTTTTATGACCTGAACTACGTTTGACTTGATCCCGAAAGGGTACGTAGGCAGCCTCTCTCTGAGGTTCAGTCACACCAAAATAAAAGTCCAAAAGTCCCCACGAAAAACTGGGGCAACAGTTATGATTGTGCAAGGAAGTTGATTCCGAAAGTTGTAGTTGTGAACCCATATTGAATTGTTTTAGAGCCTTTTATACCCTTCTTTCTAACCTCATCCAAAAGCCTGCATTACGGTCCAAAGAAAGACCTCTGATCAATCTTCAAGAAGTGCCAATACGAGCAAGTAAAAGTGATTCACGTCAGGAGCAACACTCCGGTGCAAGAAAAATGATAAAAATGAGAGAGTCTTATCGGTGAAAACCCTCACGGGCACCGTAAGGCGAAGTGAGTTGGGAGAAATCGAAAATGAGAGAGTCTTATTAGTGAAAACCCTCACGGGCACCGTAAGGCGAAGGTGAGTTTTTCAGACAGGCAAATGAGACAAGTCTGTGGTCAAAAGCTGCTCAAGACATTGCAAGACGAGCAAGGTTTGGGTTTGGGTGAAAATCAGGTTGTGAAAGTCCGGAACAACAAATGTGGCAATCGGAAGTTGATTGGTTAGACAGACTGGGCTGGTTAATCCAAAATTCATGGCATGCTCAATGGTACTAGCATCTCCACTCAGATAAGTCTTATTCTCTTCTTTCTTCATTACAAATCATCCGTTCTCGGATTCTCTTTATCCTTAATCCTCGAGGTCGTTGCATTTCACTCTTTCGAGGTCTATCTTTAAGATGTTTCAGTGTCAGTTCTGTTCGAAACAAAGGACGGAATGTCAAGGCTAACTACCAGCTTCCTAGTTGTACAGACAGGGCCAGAATATATCAAAGATGTCAAAAAGCAAAGTAAGTCATAAAGGACCACTGGAAGTTTCATCGGTGGATTAGTCGGATAATTGTGGGGAAGAAGCGAAGTTTCAAAAGAGGGGTCACAAACACAAAAAACAACAATATGGGATATAACACTTGGGTCATCAGAGTCAAGGGGTTGAAATTCGTTCGGGAAGTCGAGGGGATTCAAGGCAAGTCCAGGAAAGCGAGACGGAGTAAATCCCAGCAGCAGGGATGTACCTAGCAAGAATGCCAGCAACTAGCCACCATTTTATATTGACAAGATTTTTCTTTGATTGAAACAGGGGCAGACATTTCGTTCATTTCGGAGAAAACCTCCGTAAGAAAAGGTAGCACCCAAATAGCTATGACTGGAAACTCTCAGGACCCTCCTGGAAAATGGGACTTAGTTTAAATTTCCAAACAATCATGAGTAGCATAATTTAGCACAAATGTATCCTAAAGAACATAGATTGTCTAAGATAGGATTTAATTAGGAGTGGTCAGGACCCTCCTGAGTAATGGGACACAGTTTTAAGATCTCCTTAGGTAACAAGATACTGTTGTAGGATAGTATAATTCAGCCGTAGAATTGGCGCACTTAAGATAAGACTTGAATTTTGATTTTCAGGACCCTCCTGCATAATGGGACGTAGTTTTAAGGTCTGCTTAGATAACAAAATACAGTGGAAGTCGTACCTTCAGTAGATATAGCTTAGGTTAACACTGTCTTTTAATTAGTAGTTGTCAGGACCCGCCTGGATAATGGGAAGTTATAGAACCTTTCAACGAGATAGTGCTTTTTCAACTCTCTCAAAATGGAATCTATTCCAAACATATATGCCATGGTTCCTTACTTCGACAGGGTACAAATATCTAAATTTGATATTTTTAGATACTTTTTCAGACCTATTTCCAATACTAAGTAGCAGTCAAAAATTTGTATCCATTTTTCATGATATTATGCATGGATCAGGTATATCATGGCGAATTCTTCAGAAAAAATTGTGTCTTCCACAATGGAATCTGATAAGTGAGATCTCGAGTAAGTGTTTACATAATCTTCTTCTGTCCGAAGAAATGATTCATTGAAATAATGAGTCACCATTGATATCGACACATCTGAGATCGCCAAATGCTCGGGTGTTCCTCTATTCAATCCTTTTTCTTGTTCTTGTTGCTGGATATCTCGTTCGTACACATCTTCTTTTAAGACCTTTTAAGACAACAAATGTAGTGGGAGTAATACCTTTAGAAGATATAGCTTAGGCTCGTAATTGTTAGGAGTTATCAGGACCTTCTTGGATAGTAGGATTTGGCTTTCACATTTTTGGTAGAATAATTCAGTTTAATACTCACATCTGTACCCAGTCACCAAACTGGGGCAGGAAATGTTCTCTGTTTTCTTTATTTGTTGCAGTCAGGAGCCCACCTGGAGAACAAGGGAATATTTTAAATTTCAGCAGTCAGGAGCCCACCTGGAGAACAAGGGAAGTGCAATTCAATTTTAGCTTTTAATTTTTAATATTTGATAACATGCTATACCCAGTTACCAAACCGGGGCAGAAATTTTCTTTGTTATTTATTTTGTTGCAATCAGGAGCCCACCTGGAGAACAAGGGAATACTTTTCAAGTTCAGTAATCAGGAGCCCACCTGGAGAACAATGGAAGTACAGTTCCAATTTTAGCTTTTAATATTTGATAACATGTTGTACCCAGTCCCCAAACTGGGGCAGAAAATTTCTTGTTTGTTTGTTGCAGTCAGGTCGCCACCTGGAGAACAGAGGAATGCTTTTCAAGTTTCAGCAATCAGGAGCCCACCTGGAGAACAAGGGAATACTTTTCAGGCATCAGCAATCAGGGGCCCGCCTGGAGAACAGAGGCATACATTTCAAGTTTCAGCAGTCAGGAGTCCGCCTGGAGAACAGAGTTATTACAATTCAAGTTTTAGTTTTCAAATTCTTATTAATAGCTGGTAATATGATGCCCAGTCACCAAACTGGGGCAAGAGATTTTCTTTGTTTTTGTCTATTTTGTTAAAGTCAGGAGCCCGCATGGAGAACAGAGGCATACGTTTCAAGTTTCAGCAGTCAGGAGCCCGCCTGGGGAACAGAGGCATACATTTCAAGTTTCAGAAGTCAGGAGCCCGCCGGGAGAACCGAGGCATACGTTTCAAGTTTCAGCAGTCAGGAGCCCGCCTGGAGAACAGAGGACTACGTTTCAAGTTTCAGCAGTTAGGAGCCCGCCTGGAGAACAGAGGACTACATTTCAAGTCTCAGCAGTCAGGAGCCCGCCTGGAGAACAGGAGACTACATTTCAAGTTTAGCGGTCAAAGCATCACTTGGGGAAAGGGAGAACACTTCAGAATGCAATTCAAGGCAGCAACAAAAGAATTCTACCGGAAGAATACAAGTCAACAATGCAACAAGGACCATAAGAGCAAGTTTGAAGATATAGATAGGATCTTTTGTAATTCATAAATCATAGCTTAGGCTAGTTTCTTTTTATTTTGACATGGTGTAATAAGGAGGTCAGTGGGCAGTAGCAGCAGCAACAGCAGTGAAATCACAGCTCTTGGTAGTCCCAGCTACCAAACCTTCCCGAACTACACTGACCTGATTCCTTTTTAGCCAAGGATATGTAGGCAACCTTTGAAGCGGGGTTCGGTCAAACTTTTCAAAAATGCTTCACATGGAATATTCGAACGGGCAAAAATCGCTCGTATCCGCTCACTTATCTTTGCATGAAAACTCTTCGTGTTTCCGAGCAAAGAGGGGCAGCTGTGAGCACGTAATTTTTGCCCTATATGAATTACTCCCAGAAATCCAAAACAAAATAATTTCTTTTCATTATTTGCAATTTTGTGAATTTTCGTGGCATTTTCTGTTAATTGTTTGCATTTGTTTGCGCATTTTAATTAATGAAAAATACAAAATATATATTGCATTTGCATTTAGGACTTAATTTTACATATTTTAGATTAATTAGTAATTAGGGTTTTACAAAAATAGAAAAATCACAAAAAATGATTTATTTTGCATTGTTCAATTTTTAGCTTTGAATTTTGTTAGTTTTCCTTTAATTTGGTTTTTTTTTAACTAATTGTGTTAATTATTAAGTAGAGTTTAATTATTTGGGTAGGATAATTTGGGTTTAAGATTTGATTTAGGTTTTAATTTCTGATTGTTGAATAAAAAAAAATTGAAAAGAAAATGAAAAGAATTTGGTCCTTTTGTTAAGAGACCCAATGTTGGGCCAAAAACGATTAAAATCACCAAGGCCCAGACTCCCCAAACCTGTTCAGATCACCCGTTTTACCCAGCCCAGTCCATTAAAATACCCGGTCCACCCCCATCCAAACGAAATGACACCGTTTGAACCTAAAGCAATCAGGACCGTCGAGGTTATCTAATCTAACAGTCCCGAAGCCCCTATTCATTAATATAAATATGTTCAAACAACCCCTACCCCCCCTCAGGACCCCTACCCTCTCATCTCTCAAGACCTACCACCCATCCCCACCGTCTACCGCCCAAGACCGCCTCCGGAAATCGCCTCACGGCGGCGGCCGGCCACCAAACCACCCCAAATTCTCACCACAACCTCCTCTCTGCCCCTACATCCTCAATACACAATTACTTTCCCTCGAATCCCACTCAATTCCCTCAAATCGTGGAAACACTAGCGCCGTCCAAATTTTCTCTGACGGCGGCGCCTACCCCAATCCCACCCAAATCAACACCAAACAACCACCACACCCTCCTTTTTCCAAATCCCAAGCCATTTCCCTTCATATGAGGCCAGAACCCATCGAATTTCAAAATTAGGGTTCGAGTTTTAGAAGCCAAGTTGGATGTTGTGCATGCAAGTTCAGTCCTCCGCATTTCTCTGAGTGTCCGGAGTCTAATTCATCTCAGAATGGTGTTATTCGTGTGTTCTTACCAAAGAATAGGCGAGTTACACCATTTTGAGGTTAAATCAGAATCGTTCGATGTTTTCGAGTCTAAATCGGTAAGTTTTCTTTTTCTTTCTTCGTTGTTGTTCGTCTCTCTGCCCCGCCTTTTCTTTCTCTTCCTTCTCTAGCATGTTCTGAGTGAAATCAATGTCAAGTCTAGTTTTCTTTTTGGAGACAGTATGTTCCGTGTGTTTGCATATTTGTTCCCATTTCTTCAGTTCTTCTTTCCAAAATTTTAGCCAAATGTCCTTTGTTATCTTCTTGGTTTCATGTTAATTTTTCTGATAATAGTTTAGGTTAGA
This sequence comes from Nicotiana attenuata, assembly GCF_001879085.1. Taxonomy (NCBI): domain Eukaryota; kingdom Viridiplantae; phylum Streptophyta; class Magnoliopsida; order Solanales; family Solanaceae; genus Nicotiana; species Nicotiana attenuata. Next base: position 84,802 of record NW_017673632.1, read on the forward strand.
TTGTTAATTAATTGGTTAATCAGTGTTGTTTTAAATTTCGTTTGTTTTAACTTTTGGGCCGTGTTGAGTGTTGTTCACATTTTGTTTGGGAATCCAATGTGTTCCTACTGTTTTCTTAGTTCTCATGACTGGCAGGGTTGGACCTGGGCCTAAGGAGAGAGTTCAGCCCAGGTCTTGCCAGAATTAACTTGTGTGGAGCCTTTGGGGTCCAACCGGACCCATTCTGGGCTGGTAGGCTAAAGTAAAAACAAGGAACTTGAGGGGTAATTTAGGAAGTTTAGGTGGGGAATCTTTGGTAACTAATTTCAGAAGTTTCTAGTAGGGGTTTTAGGAGAATTTCATACTTTTGGGTGGTTTAACTTGGGTAGCAAGTCAATAATTAGAGGATATCTAGGCAAAAGTGAAAATTAAAAGAGGTCTAAGGTGTAAAAATGAGAATCTGAGGGCTGCCCTATTTGGTTTGCCTATAAAGGCACTCTTTCTTGCCTTAGAAGGCAGATTTCTAAGAGCTAAAAACTCAGCCAGCTAAAACGATTAAAAATTACTGTTTCATTGAACCTCTGTTCTGAATTCTGAAGTTCTCCTTGATTTGATAAACAATTTCTGATTTCTTTTGAGGTGGAAAATGATTTGACCTGGGGTATTGGAAGAACTAATTTGATTTCGTTGATTGGTACACTGTTTTATCAATTTTTTGGTTGGAATTGCACTATTTCATTGCTGAAGGCTATTCTGATTCTGGGTTTTTAAAAGTAATTTGCACTTGAAGCTGTGGTTTGATTTTGTCGCTGTTGGTCTATTCCTGCTGTTCCACCTTAGTTTCAAGCTAATATTTGGTCTTTTGCTGATTATCCAGGTACTTCTCAGACCTATGAATGTATGATATGTGGGTTTAAGGTCCTGAAATCCATTGGAAGCTCGAGATGCTTATAAACTTTGATATTAAACATTGTTTGTGTTTTATGAAGAATGTTATATCGATTTAGCACATCTGTGATTTACTATTTTCAAGTACGTTAGTAAGGATCATATGAGGCCATGTGTATTTTCATGTTTATGTGGATTTGCAGGACAAATACTTGTCATCTTTACTGGTTTGGTTGCATTTAGTTTACCAGAATGGTCCATGCCTATTAGGAATACACTCATTGTTGGTCAAGTTCTGTTATTTTAAATCTTCAGCTTATCATTTTAGTTCTTAAGGATCAAGGTGTGCCTCATTATTTTTTCGTTAGATCTAGTCTTCTCAAGCATCAAACATCCAAGCTCACTTATGTATAGCTTGAGGTGTAGCACATTGATTCCAGATTGTTCACAGTATGCCTGTTAGTTCAAGCTGCAAGTGAACCTGAGTCGATAATCAGAGCTGAGACTCTTCTATTTTTGGTTGGTTTTAAGATTTTCATCTGGTATTGTCAGAATTCTGTGTGAGTCTTTGGATTTGTCTGAAAGTAGTTACAATTCAAAGAATTACTTAAGAGCTGTATTTGTAATAATGTTCAGGCCAGTTTTAAGCCATTCGTTGTTGTGAACATTCTGTGATTAAACTGATGCTGAAATCACGAGTGTTAAAGGTCAATTCTATAGTCCTTGCTAGTATGAGATTTCATGGGAGCTTAAATTTCTAATGTCATTATTCCAGCTCAATTTGAGGCCTTGGAAATTAAGGTTACATGCAGTATAGTTTTCAAACTGAATCTCTAATTATTTTCAAAATCATGTCATTGCCAGAATCTCATATAATTGTCCATTGAATAATTAAAGGTTGATTTCAAAGACTGTTTGTATGTGTGTTGGCTCCATTGTTAGCATTTGGATACATTCGGTGAATTGCATACTTCAGTTATTAATTAAACGATGGGGGGACTCGATCCTGAGTCCTAGCTCCAGTTGGCATCCGATTTGGGCTTGTCCTAAGGCCCAAACTTTGGACAGCTTTACGAACAAAGCTGAGCTGATTTTTCTTTCTCCATGGGCTGGTTTCGAGCCCAATGTACTAGAGCACCTGATTCAATATCGGAATTGGTGACCTTTTAAATTGAATCATAGATTTGGGCCTAACTGAGGTTAATGTGGCAATACTGAAGATGAATTTAATTTGGACTTTCTCGTTAAGTGGCATGTTTGAACTAAGAGGTCCGTCTCTTGTTCAAATGTGGACTTGAACTTGAAGCCCAAACTCCTTGATCACTTTCAATAATGGCAACTGATAAAATTGATTAATTAGGATTCTTTAGAGACAAAATTAAATAGAAAATTATAGCTTGCTCTAGGATGGCCCTTAAATAAAAATGAGACGAGCCTCACGGCGCAAAACATATAAATTGCGGGGCCCTCATTAAATGCTTATATTAAAATACTTAGAATTCGGGACGTGCCGTTTAGCGAATTTTCACGGCCTCCCGCAAAGATAATAACACGTTAGTCGCGTTAGGCGCGCTTTTTAATAATCTTACTTTCCTAAATACGGGTGTGCATTCATGCAACCCAAATCCAAATCCCAAAACGTTGAATAAAAATGTGTCGAGGATACGGGTGCATTTCATGTGACGTGATCCAAAAACACGTTTTCAAACGACGTTCACTTTCTTAAAAAAAAATCAATTAAAAGCGGTTAAACAATTCTAAAATTGCACCATAGGCCAAACATGTATTAAAATCAGATTCTTGCCGAATATAGCAGTTGAGCGACCGTGCTAGAACCACGGAACTCGGGAATGCCTAACACCTTCTCCCGGGTTAACAGAATTCCTTACTCGGATTTCTGGTTCGCGACTGTTAAACAGAGTCAAACCTTTTCCTCGATTCGGGATTCAAACCGGTGACTTGGGACACCATAAATCTCCCAAGTGGCGACTCTGAATCTTTTAGTAAAATGAATCCCGTTTCGATTGTCCTTTAATTGGAAAAGCTCCTTTATTATACCCTTCACGGGGTGTAGTAGCGAAAAAGGAGGTGTGACACATGAATCACCTGATTCTTGAAAGTTCCTTACTTTCTTTTCTTTTACTTGACTGAAGGATATGATGGATCTTCATTTAGTTTATGAGTCATCACCTCCGGTGGTATCCCTGTCATGTCAGTATGGGACCAAGCAAAATAGTCTGCGTTAGCTTTTAAAAGTTCAATCAACTTATGCTTCACCTCCGGGCTAAGATTGGCTCCTATATACACTTTTCTCTCTGGCTAGTGTATAAACAAAACCACAGCCTCCAGCTCTTCTATCGTCATTTTGATGTTTTCATTTTCCTCTAGTTCTTGAATGGAATCGAGCCTTGAATCAACATCTGTTTGTTCTTGTTCAGTTGAGGTTGACGCTATGTTATCCTCAACTGGATTCTGTAATTGCTATTTTTCTTCACCCTTTCTACTTGAATCTGCCACGGAGTTGATGTTCCTAGATGCCTGTTGATCTCCTCTGATTTGACATATTCCTCATGGTGCTGGAAATTTAATGACTTGATGCAAGGTTGAAGGAACAGCATCCATTTCGTGGATCCATGGTCTCCCAAGAATCATATTGTAAGCCATCTCCATGTAAACTACCTGGAACTTTGTATCTTTGACGACTCCTTCAGCAAATGTGGTGAGCGTTACCTCTCCTTTCGTAACGACGCTGGAATTGTCAAACCCAGATAGATTGTGTGCCTTTGGTATTACTTTATCTTCAGCTTGCATCTCACGTAATACTCTTAATAGAATAATGTTTACTGAACTACCTGGATCAATCAAAACTTGTTATACATTAGTATCGTATACAATTAAAGATATTACCAGTGTATCGTTTTGAGGGGTTAACACGCCATCTGCATCTGCATCATTGAATGTAATGTTATCTTCTTCTAAAACTTGCCGCACCCGTTTTCCTTGGGTAATTGTTACTTTGGAAATTTTGTTAGCAGCAGTATATGATATAGCATTGATGTCTTCACCCCCACTTATGACGTTGACAGTTCTCTTGGGGGAAGGGGGTTTTGGAGGCTCCTGTCTGTTCTTCATATAAGCTTGTTTGCCTTTCTCACTGAACAACTCAGTAAGATACCCTTGTTTTAATAAATGATCAACTTTGCTCTGTAAAAATATGCAATCTGTCGTTTTATGTCCGTGGTCGTTATGAAACTCGCACCAATGATCAGGATTGCGCCTATTTAGATTCGATCTTATCTCCTTTGGCCATCGAACCTTATCTCCCATGCTTCTCAAAATAGCTACGAGCTCGGAGGTGCTGACATTGAAGTTGTAACCACTGAACCTTGCTTTTAAATTTTGATCACCATCTCGCGACTCATGGTTGTTTCGCTCGTTTCTAAATCTTGATGAAGAACCTGATTCTCCGTTTCTAGATTTATGATTGTACCTTTGGTGATCTTGCATTGACCGTGAGTCCTTTCCCGCAGGTCCCATATAAGGCTTGTACCTATTTTTACCGGTTCTTTTTTCGGACTCTGAACGTCTCGAACTTACCTTTTCTTCTTTTTGAAATTCTTTTTGAAATTGTGGAACAATATCTTCCTCAATACTCAGCTTCGTGCTATACCTGTTATAAACATCTTTCCACGTTGTAGCGGGGAATTCTCGAAGGCTATCCTTGAGTTTCCACGTAGCTTCCGAGCTTTTTCATTCAAATTACTTGTGAAAGCTATAGCTGCCCAGTTATCAGGTACACGTGGCAATGTCATTCTTTCATGTTGGAATCTATCCACGAATTCCCTAAGCAGTTCTGAGTCCCCTTGCTTGATTTTGAAAATATCCTCCATTCTCTTCTCTACTTTTTGAGCTCCCGAGTGTGCTTTGATGAAAGAATCTGCAAACTCAGCAAAAGAATTTATAGAATTTTCGGGTAAAAGAGAATACCAGGTTAGCGCTCCTTTGGTGAGTGTTTCACCAAATTTTTTGACTAATACTGATTCAATCTCCTGCTTAGTCAAATCATTGCCTTTTACGCCTGTTGTGAATGCAGTCACGTGGTCGCGTGGGTCTGTTGTTCCATTATATTTTGGAATATCAAGCATTTTGAACTTTTTGGGAATTGGAAGTGGAGCAGCACTCGGCTTCCAGGGTGGTTGCGAATATTTATCCATATCTACCCCTTTGATTATGGGTGACACCCCGTGTATCTGTTCTATGCGCTCACTTTGCTCCTTGAGTTGTTTCTGCAAGGTTAGTACTAAATTTTGTAAATCGGAATTAAATACATTACCTGGTTCTCTCTCCTGAGATTCGCTGGGAGTTCGTCCACCGCCTAAGTTAACAAGCCCAGAACGAGGGTTTTCCAAAGTGTTGTTATTTGGAGTAAGTGTGGGTGTTGCAACAGGTAACTGATTAACAAGTGCCTCAACAACTTTATTGACCTGAGCAACAATTAATTTCTGCAAAGCCTCATCAACAGCTTCAGCATTTTCAAATTGACCGTGCTCGTTTATTTGAGACCCATCAGGAGTACCCTCACGAGATTGTCGTGGTGAGCCGTGTGGAGTAGAAACTCGAGCGTTAATATGCTGTGGATCTTCCTGATTTTGTTGATTCATTTGGTTTCCTTGAGTGTCATCATTGTTGTTCGACATAGTTGATGCAACAAGGAAAGTTAAGCGAAAAGAAAATAGATTATCAGATTTCCGGTAACGGAACCAATTTGTTTAACCAAAAAATGGATTTTTAGTCAAAGCTAAAAATTTTAGAAGAACTCGGGTTACTGATAATCAAAAAAATGAATAAAAAGAAGTAATTCTGGATAGCAAGATGGTAATCAAGAGAAACAAATAAACCAATGTCTATTCCAATAGTATTTCGTGTCCCTATAACTGATCATATATCTTCTTTTTATAGGTACCTTTGAGAATATACGTTTTGCTCGAATCATAATGAGGCTATTATGAGTAATTAAAGACATTGAATGCTACGTCACACAATCATTACATTCAAAATATATTCTCTAACGTATTCAGCATTTAATGCTCATTAAATGTTGTATCTGCGCCCTTTCCTATTGTCAGATTCATTCCTTCTGATTCTCAGATATAAATGACTTAAATAGGTACGGGCGTCGTGTTACTTGTCTGAAGTCCCGTGCCTCTTCTTCTTTCTTTGCTCGTATCTGTTGTAACTCCTGACTCGTGGCTAATTGCGATTCTTTGACCATTTGACTAATCCACGTGTCTTGACACGTCACCTTTATATATAAATATAATTTTCCCCAATACACCGGGGGCCTCGGGGTGATTTCGGATGGTTGGCGGAATATTTAAGTTGGGTTTTCACAGCTGAAGTTTTTCCCATTGCTGTCATAACAACACCTGCGGCAAGGGGACCGCATGTACGGTCTCGTAGAAGCGATTTGGAGCAGCAGATGCGGCCAAGGAAGGCATCAGCTGGAACCGCAGAAGCGGTTGAGGAAGCGCACCTGCGATAGCACAGGTGCGAGATTTGCTTAGCAGATGCGGCACCTGGGATTTAAGTGGTGACCGCAAAAGCGTTGCTCGGGACCGCCGAAGCGGTTGCGCAGGAGTGAGTACTGGACCGCAGGTGCGAAAAGCCTGGGCCAGAAGGTATAAATGATTTCCTTCGCGAATTTGAGTTATTTCTTTACCATTTTAAGTCGGTTTTAGAGCTTTTTGGGAGATTATGAAGAAGGAATTCAAGGGAGCTTCGTTGAGGTAAGATTTTTGAACCTAAAACTCGTTTCTATGGTGTTATTTCACAGATTAGAGTTGTAATTTATGGAAATTAAGGGTTAAAAATTGGGAAACTAAGGCTTGAGAATTGGAGACCTTTGAGCAATGGTTTGAGGGGTCATTTGTGATCGGATTTTAGTACTTTTGATATGTATCCACTCGTGGGGAGATAAGGAGTCTAATGATGTAAATTTTATCAAATTTCGAGATGTGGACCCGGGGGTCGGGTTTGGTTAATTTCGGGATTTGCGAGGTATTTTGATTACTCTTGAGTGGGCTTTGTTCCCTTAGCATATTTTGATGGTTATGTACTGATTTTTGCTAGATTTGGAGCATCCGGAGGCCGATTCGAGGGGCAAAGGAATCGCGAGCTAGAGTTTGGACTGGATTGAGGTGAGTAATGATTGTAAATGTTGTCCTGAGGGTATGAAACCCCGGATTTCACATCGTTGTGCTATATTGAGGTGACGCACATGCTAGATGACGAGCGTGGGGTCGTGCACCGTTGGGGATTGTGAATTAGTCCATCCCAAATGACTATTTTACCGCGTATTTGATTGAAAACCGTTTGCTATCATCCTGTTTTGGGCTGAATACCATACTTGGGCCTCGTGCCAACTGTTTTTTACCTTAAGGGGATTTTTACTGCTATTTCCTCACTGTTTTGACTTCATATATGCACTCAGTCAAGCTATATCTTACTATTTTCATAACTCAGCCATGTTTACTCTGTTTTAAAACTTTAAATTATATTTTGGGCTGAGCATCCTATTTTTACCGTGCCCGAGCGGCTTTTAGAGATTTTTGACTGAGTTGGGCCGAGGGCCTGTGTTGTGAGGATTATTATGGGATCGGGCTGCATGCCGTAGCAGTGTTGTACTGATTATGATTATGAGGCCGAGGGCCTGAGTTGTACGCCACGAGGTGGCTTGATATGAGGCCGAAAGCCTATTGATTATGCCACGAGATGGCTTGATATTGCGCTTGGGCCGTAAGGGGCCCCTCCCGAAATCTGTACACCCCTAGTGAGCGCGGGTACCCAGTGTGATATGTGATATAGCCCGAGGGGCTGATGTTGTTCCATGTTATTGCCCGAGGGGCTGATTCTGTTGATATTGTGCCCGATAGGCTGATTTTACGTGTTTATCTGCTCTCGCTCTTTTATCATTTACCTGTTTAACTGCTAAAGATGCTTAAAAGAGGTTTTCACTGGTATAAGGTGTTTTCTCACAAGTTTCATTGTTTTATTGCACTGCATTGATTTTATACTACCTCTGTGTAGCATCTTGTTGTGATTTTTCGTGTTTTCTTATCGCTCAGTCTTAATTTATTGTTATTACTCATTGAGTTGGCATACTCACTTTACTCCCTGCACCATGTATGCAGATTCAGGAGCCTTGGGTCCCGCCAGTGAGGGTTGATTGCACCCAGCAGTTCATTTGGAGTCCACTAGGTAGCTGCTCGGCGTTTGCAGCCCAGTATTTCTCCCTCCTATCTTACTTTCTATTTCTAGTTCTGTAATAGACTGTATAAACTCTTTCAGACTCTTAGACACATCTTAGATGCTCATGACTGGTGACATCCCGGTGTCGGGCTGTGTTGGTAGTTTTTCGCAGTTGATATATTTCACTTTATTTTTTGGGTTTTATCATTATTATGACTTGATTATGAATCATTATATCTGTTAATTAATTTGGGGTATGTGTCGGCTGGCCTTGTCTTCACGAGAGGCGCCATCATGACCGGGTTTGGGTTTAGGGTCGTGACACTATGGCAATGACAAAAACTATTAGTGAGCAATTTTCGCGATAGTCATCCATGTATTTAGCTTGTTCAAAAAAGAAAGTTCTCCCTGTAGCCCCTACAAGACTGTAAACAAGAAATGTTGACCACAACGGGAGCATTTTTAACAAGTGTTTTCACTTCCCTCATTTTTGCTACCTCAAAAAGTCGACTGCCCACCAAGTTTTCTAGCTCAGTTGATTCTGAACGTGAAGGGGACGACACCTCCAGTATTGTTGCCTTGTCTAACCATTTGCACACAAAAAAATTATATGTTATAAGATGAATGATTCACATACGTTTGAGTCAGTAGATGTCGGATATCATATATTTATACAAAAATTAAAGACGTACTATTGTATCTGTACCAACTAGTCAATGGGTAGTTAAGTTTAGGTACGTATTACATTATAATGTACCTGAGAAATGCAATGCGAGGAAGAATCTCTATATCGGTAGTGTCATTCTTGAACAACTGATGATGAGATACTGGGTAATTCATATGCCTCTTTGATATGTCGCTTTAACAATCTTAAAGACATAACAAAGGGAGCTCCCTGATGCATTTATAAAATGGGAAGCCCAACATGAATATAGCAACTCCCCCACCATTGAAAATGTACATATCTTTGTAAGCCACTTCCATTCTTGATTTGAGAGGAATAAAGCCAAAAATATACCTATAATCCAACTGCATTGTCATGACCCAAAAACTAACCCTGTCGTATCGTGGTACAAGGCAAGCCAACACATTACCAAAAACAAAATGATATTTTCATTTTCAAGATAATTCCAAAGTCTTATAAAACCTTCATAAGGAGTTCAAATCAAAACAAATATGCGGAAAAGAAAGCCCGACATCGGGGTGTCACTAGTCATGAGCATCTACTACAATTTGTTTGACAATAGTGAGACTAACATAGTCTGGAAAAAATAACTAAATACAACTAAAGGAAGATAAGAGGGAGAAGAGCAGGACTGCGATCGCCAGGCAGCTACCTTGCTATCTCTGAGAAAATCTGCAATTGGAATAGTCAACAGCTGCTAACGTGATCAGAAATGCCTGGATCTGCACACAAGCTGTAAGGAGTAACGTGAGTATGCTAACTCAGTAAGTAACAACAGTAAATAAAGGCTGAGAAGTAGTGATGAGCATTAATGCAAATAAAGTTCATATCACAAAAGCTCATCAGTAAAATATGGCATGCTTTAAAATCATAGTTTGGATCAAATCAGCTTGTTTAAATCCAGTTTCAGAAAAATCGTTTTAAAATATCTTTCAACAGTTTTCAAACAAAGGCTCAATGCAAAGGTGAGAAAAAATGATGAAATTATAAACAGCCCCCCGGCGAAACATCACTCATATACAGCCCCTCGGGCAAACCTCACCATCGTTCGTATACAGCCCCTCGGGCAATCCTCACCATCACCATGCCTCCCCGTCACTCAGCACTCGGCACTCTCACCCAGTAGGTACCTACACTCACTAGGAGTGTGTACAGACTCCGGAGGGGCTCCTTCGGCCCAAGCGTTGTATCAAGCCAATCATGGCATAAATCAATCAGGCCTCGACCTCACTCAGTCATGAATCAATAAAACATGATGCAACGTGCAACCCGATCCGATAAATATCCTCACAAATCAGGCCCTCGGCCTCACTCGGTCATAAACCTCTCCAGCCTCTCGGGCTCTCAAAAAAACAAGGTTTTCAACCCAGACAACATTTATATGATGCATAAAAGAATAGAGTAATAGAGATTGAGTTATGAAATAAACAAGTAGAAACATGACTAAGTATAGATTTCCAATCAAAAACAATGAGAGGATAGCAAGAAAAGACCTCTAAGTGTCCTGTCACGACCCTAAAACCGACCCGATCGTGATGGCGCCTATCGTGAAACTAGGCCAGCCGACACAACTCCCGAATTAACTATTAATCAATAAAAATCATATTTAAGCCTTTACTTAATCAAATATCTCATAATGTAAGTCTAAATGAAAAGTGCGGAATAAATACACAAGCCCGACATCGGGGTATCACAAGTCACGAGCATCTACTAAGGTCTGAAAATATACTAAAACAATCTAAGGAATACAAGAGGGAGAAGAGTAGGGCTGCGAACGCCGGGCAGCTACCTTGCTAACTCCAATGACTCTGCCATTGACCAATCAACACCCGCTATCGGGTTCAGAAATACCTGAATCTGCACACAAGGTGCAGGGAGTAATGTGAGTACGTCAACTCAGTAAATGAAAAAAGTAAATGAAAGTTGAGCAGTAAGAAAACACGTAAACCACGTAAACCACGTCACAACGCTACAACAAATGCAGGACATCTCCAACACAGTACAGAAATCATTTACTTCGTAAATCATGCTCAGTTTTGGTAAAAACTTTTAAAACAACTTTCAATAGTTTCAAAGGAGTGATAAAACAGTGAGTAAAATTGATAGAAAACATAAACAGTCCCTCGGGCAAAACATGTACCATAAACCGCCCCTCGGGAATAATATTAATAGAACCAGCCCATCGGGCTACCTCAGAATCACTCGTAATCAGCTCCTCGGGCATAACATGAATCAAGAACCAACCCTCGAGCAATAATATGAAATAACAATAGCCCCTCGGGCTACATCATATCACTCACACTGGGTACCCGCGCTCATTGGAGGTGTACAGACTCCTGGAGGGGCTCCTACAGCCCAAGCGCAATAACAAGCCATCTCGTGGAATAATCAAATAGGCCCTCAGCCTCATAACAAGCCACCTCGTGGCGTAACAAATCGGGCCATCTCGGCCTCAAAATCATGAATCAGTACAACACTGCTGCGGCGCGCAACCCGATCCCATAGTATCCTTACAACACAGGCCCTCAGTCTCACTCAGTCAGAAATCCCTCAAGCCACTCGGGCAATAGTAAAACATGATGCTCAGCCCAAAATATCATTTAAAATAGCAAAAATGAGTAAATATGGCTGAGTTATGAAAACAGTAGAATACAGCATGACTGAGTACAAATAGGAAGTCAAAACAGTGAGGAATAGTAGTAAAAATCCCCTTAGGGTCCAAAACAGTTGGCACGAGGCCCAAATATGCCATTCAACCCAAAACATGATAATACTTTTCAAAACACAATGATATCAAACAGTTTTCAATCAAATACGCGACTTAACAGTCATACGGGATGAACTAAGTCACAATCCCCAACGGTGCATGACCCCACGCTCGTCATCTAGCATTTGCGGCACCTCAAAGTAGCAGAACGATATGAAATCCGGGGTTTCGTACCCTCAGGACAACATTTACAATCATTACTTACCTCGATCCGGTCCAAATTCTAGCCCGCGATGCCCTTGTCTCTCGAATCGGCCTCCGAGTGCTCCAAATCTAACCAAAATAGATTCTTACCATCAAAAATATGCTAAGGGAACAAAGCCCACTCGAAAATAACCAATTTACACCAAAAATCTCGAAATTGGCCAAACCCGATCCCTGGGCCCATGTCTCGGAATCCGACAAAATTAACATCAATGGAATCATTATCCTCTCACGAGTTCATACATACAAAATTTACCAAAATCCAACCACAAATGACCCCTCAAATCCCTAATTTTAGGTCTCTAATTTCAAGCCCTAGTTTTCTTCAAATTCAACCACTAATTTCCATAAATTACAAGCCTAATCCGTGAAATAACACCATAGAAACGAGTTTTATATTCAAAATCTTACCTCAACGAAGCCTTCTTGAATTCCCTCTTCAAATTAGCTCTCCCAAGCTCTCTCCCGCATGAAAAGTAATGAAAACAATATCTCAGAATCGCGAAGGCCTTAATTTATATGATCTGCCCCAGCAAAACCGCATTTGCAGTCGAAATTCTTGCAACTGCGGACCCGCACCCGCGGTCCCAGGTGCGCATCTGCGGAATTCATTTAACCGCTCCAGACCGCACCTGTGATCAAAGATCTCGCACCTGCGCTATCACAGGTGCGCTCCAGCATGCGCATCTGCGGCTCCAGCTCCTCATGCCCATTTCCGCATCTGCGTCCCCCTTGGCACTTTTGCGAGCCCGCACCTGCGGTCCCCAAGCCGCAGGTGTGGTTATGACAGGAGTTTCAACTCTTCAGCTGCAAACTCCAACTCCAAACCTCCCATCAACCATCCGAAATCACCCCCGAGGCACCCGGGACCTCAACTAAAAGTACGAACAAGTCATATACCACCATCCAAACTTATACCAATCTTCGAAACACCTAAAACAACATCGAAACACCCAATCAACCACGGATTCAAGCCTAAGAACTCCAAAAACTTCCGAAGTCTGCTTTTGATCAAAAAGTCTATCAAACCTCGTCTGAATGACCTGAAATTTTGCACACACATCACATATGACAGAACGAACCTACTGCAACTTCCAAAATTCCATTCCGACCCTGATATCGAAAATCTCCGCTATCAACCGGAAAACGCCAAAAATCCATTTTTGCCATTTCAAGCCTAAATCTATTCCGGACCTCCAACACATTCCGATCACGCTCCTAAGTCCCAAATCACCTCCCGAATCATAAAAACCAAATTTCGAGATCGAATACTAAAAAGTCAAAACTTGGTCAAACCTTTCAAATTTAAAGCTTCAAACTGAGAACTGTTCTTCCAAATCCATTCTGATTACCCTGAAAACCAAAACCGATAATTTACATAAGTCATAATATATCACACGGGGCTAGTCATGCCCGAGAAGTGGCGAGCGAAATGCAAAAGCTCAAAACGACCGGTCGGGTCGTTACATCTTTCCCCACTTAAACATAAGTTCGTCCTCGAATGTGCCCAGAGTTGTTCCGAAAACCATCAAATCGCTGTGTAACCTTACCATGCACATACCCGGGGTGATCCCACGTCACCCTACCTCATATAGGTCCGATAATACAACGTAATTGAAATTTCATAATCCAACCTAACCCATAAACCTTAGAACCAAATTTCCACTTTCGAAATCATCTATAAGATCATAACCCCACACCTACACACCGAATAAATCTGAACACACTGTATCAAGCCATAACCACAATTCAAGATGGAAATAACAGGATGTAAAATACTACTCGAGCACTCATAGCGAAAACTTCAAATCAGAACAACTGCTCAAACACCCGAATACCGATAATAGACCTCTTATCAAATAAAGTCTTATTCTAGCACTTCGTATGCTGCCAATGATGAAAGAAACACGCAAAATAATAATCATTCCTCAGATCAACCTTTCATGAAGCCACTTCTCCTTTGGCAAGGACCATAGAAAATTTCTGAGCCGAACATCGGTATTATCCTTCCAACGCTAAAATTGAATCTGTTTGTATTCATTCTAGATTCCAACGATCTCATCTAGTCCAACACAACTACTCTGGTGACATGACACATCAATACCATCTAAAGCCATAACTCGTGCAATTCGCACACCAATAAGCAACAATCCAAACGTACTCAAATCATGAAAAGTGACTCAAATGAGAGAGCTGTACCGCAAGCTCACCAGTACCACCACACACAATGTTGAGAACCCGTCCCACATCGTAGAAACATAAAACATGAATCTAACCCTAAGGGTCATACCTCCACATAACTTCGCTGCAATGCGTGATCCTATCCAAACACCGGTCCACATGAAACACCTCTAGTCACTATGCTCAAAATCGACAACCACGCGCAATTTGATGTCTAGTACCAAAGCAAATCATCATAACCACGGTGAAGCAATTGACTTAACATTACACAAACCCGAAAGGACACAACTGATATGTCATCCGCCGAGCAATACTCAATACTCTTCCCGCTCGAATCCCACTGATAGACCCCAATAAAACCGTACCACATGTGCCTATAACCAACAAATCCTAACGCCTCGCAACACAGAAAGGTAACACATAGATCTCCCCAGATCACTAATAAGCTCAATAACAATCGAATCAACACATCCCTCAAAAATACAACTCGGAGTCAACCAAGCCGACTCGATGTAGAACATACATCCATATTAGCCTACCAATGAACCCGTTATCAAGGAGTTCCTAAAGTTGTTCCTTCAACTCCTTTAATTCCTCCAGTGCCATACGATACGGTGAATGACACCAAATCAATACCAAAATCAACAACCTTGTCCAGCGACATGCTCGGAAGCAGGAAACACATCTGGAAAATCTCTCACCACCGGATCTGAATCAATGGTAGGATTCTCTGCACTGACATCCATCACGAAGGCCAAATAAGAAAGACAACCCTTCCCAGCCATCCGCTGGGTCTTCAAAATGAAACCACCCTACTGGGAACATAATCCGTCGAACCTCGCCACTCAATCTATGGAATTCCCGGCATAGTCAATGTCGCAGTCCTAGCGCAACAACCCAGAATAACATGACACGGAGACAACCAGTCCATACCCAATATCACCCCAAAATCTAGCATACTAAGCAACAAGGATCCACTCGGGTCTCCAAACCTCCAATAGTTACCACACAAGACCGCTATACGCGGTCCACAACCACGACCTAACCTGTTTATAAGAATTCCCAGTCTTCAAATCCATACAGCACGCGAATCACCATATCCAATCCCAACTCCACCGTCCGAATATACAACACACCTCTAACACCCAATCATCCCCCGAGAGGTACTCCTATAATTCTCTGTGCCACCAAGCAAACTCGAATATCAGGAGTCGATCTAACAAGAGAGTGCCGCAATACTAATGAAGTATCCGCAACTCAACACATCGCCCTTTCTAAAATGTATACTCTCATGAAGCATACCAGTCAGTGATCTCATTTATCTAGTCATCTGAAACTGTCCATGCTGCCTAAGAATTTGTGACCTTACACATGCAATTCTCAATCCTACACAACATACCGCATATACCATGCCTTCCTATGATAAATATAAGAATTTCATAATTCATGGTCACAAGCAACTACGTACTCAACTATACAAGAACCTTCCATTGATCCCATCTAGAAGAAAATCATTGCACATTGCATGCTCCTCACGCCAGTAGAAAATAACCATCTCTAACCGTGGTAGAAACCATCAACAACTCTCCGAATCCCATTTGCACAAAACCAAACCGTCAGGATTGCCTCTTTCTAACTCAACCAAGCTATGCAGGCCACTAAAACCCAGGAGCATTGCCGCGAAACACTTGTAGAAACTCATTACCTTGTAAGCACCCAAAGAACTAATCATATCCTTATCATGCCGATCCGACCTACTACCAAGATGTCCTATTTATCCAAGTTCCTTCTAAACCGCAATTCCTCAACCTAGACTCACTACACGAGACCCAAGCATAAAACCACACCGTCTAAGGTTCATAAGCCGTTGAATACTCTCTTAAATATTCCCAAAAGCACCACATTCAGAAAACCTACCCTGAAGAGACTTCCTGCGAATCCAAAGCCATTACCTTCACCTTCCTGATACTGATATATAGAATCCCATAATTGATTTAGAAATTCCACAAGTCTTGACACCCTCCAATGCAAACCTCAGTTTCTAGCCAAATATACAACCTGAAAATCTCCAATTATTACATGTAAAATCTTGAACCCACTAGAACCAGCCTCGAGAGTCATCCACTCTACTCAAACCATAATTAGGCCGATCAAACGGACCGGATGACATGTGCTCCATTAGCACTCCGACACCATAGAATGTAACCTCACCTTAATGCAACCAAGCAACTTCCAGATCTACGCACCGTACATCCTTTACCAATGACAACTCAAGTCATTCCGTGATTCTCATGCACCCATGAAGTATAACATAACCTTTATTGAAATTTCCTTTACCCGAGCCATCCTCGGTCTCAACCTCCGTAAGCCATAACTAATTCACCAGTACGCCTCAAACTGGAACCAACATGGCACATAACCGTGCAATCAACTAATCAATAACAGACTCCCCCACTTGGCTCAAAGCCATAGATCAAAACACACAGTAACTCGTAATGCATATACTCTATAACTGCCATAATACCATAGTGAGGTTAAACTCAATCCTTCATAAGCTCGTGCAACACAGACCATCTAGTACTTCAAATCTTCTGCAAATCCTACATTCACCTTCGTAACAATCAAGCCCACTCTCTTAAGCGACCTAAATTCAAATTGCAACACATATATTTTTCACTGGTAAAAGAGAACTTCCAACAAACAACATAAGGATCACACAAACTTCAGAATACTCCGCAGGAGATAACTCACCTGCTTCGCCTCAAACTAATATCTATTTATACTCTTCCACCGTTATAAACATTACGTAGTCACAACATGAAATCTACTTCACTTCCTAACTAGACAGCATGAAAAGATCCTTCAACACACCCACATCTGGTGTTATACATCAAATCACGATGGAAATCAAGCACCAGATAGTTCTTTATACCCCAAAGCAGACCCTTCTCGTCTCATTCAATTCATACGAACACATCTCGCAGTCACATCACACTCATCACGTAGCTATCCGATCATCACTTCCTTTAATAGGGACACCACTGAACAAATCCAGAAACACGCGCTCGTGCAATTAACAGATCAGGGCTCGAGCTACAGGCAAGGCCCGGCCTTAAGTCCTCCAGACTAAACCAACATCAACACAGAAATCACATCTCGCCCCTCGATCAGGGAATCACAAGCTGTCTATGCACAGCTGATACCAAGCGCTCATACGCGCATACGAACTCGTGAAAGGAATTCAAAGAGTTACATTTCAAGCTGAATCAAGGACGCACGATAAGAATTCAAGAATGTGAAGTTTTTCCTAAAGGTTCTGCAGCCTCACGAGGATAAGTACAGACGTCTCTATACCGATCCGCGAGACTCTACTAAAACTGCTCATGACTCGTGAGACCTATGTAACCTAGGCTCTGATACAAACTTGTCATGACCCTAAAACCGACCCGGTCGTGATGGCACCTATCGTGAAACTAGGCAAACCGACACAACTCCCGAATTAACCATTAATCAATAAAAATCATTTTTAAGCCTTTAATTAATCAAATATCTCATAATGTAAGTCTAAATGAACAGTGCGGAATAAATACACAAGCCCGACATCGGGGTGTCACATGTCACGAGCATCTACTAAGGTCTGAAAATATACTAATACAATCTAAGGAATACAAGAGGGAGAAGAGCAGGGCTGTAAACGTCGGGCAGCTACCTTGCTAACTCCAATGATTCTGCCACTGAGCAATCAACACCCGCTACCTGGCTCAGAAATACCTCATTCTGCGCACAAGGTGCAGGGAGTAATGTGAGCATGCGAACTCAGTAAGTAATAAAAGTAAATGGAAGTTGAGCAGTAAGAAACCACGTAAACCACGTCACAACGCTACAACAAATGCAGTACATCTCCAACACAGTACATAAATCATTTACATCGTAAATCATGCTCAGTTTTGGTAAAAACTTTTAAAACAACTTTCAATAGTTTCAAAGGAGTGATAAAACAGTGAGTAAAATTGATAGAAAACATAAACAGCCCCTCGGGCAAAACATGTACCATAAACCGCCCCTCGGGCATAATATTAATAGAACCAGCCCCTCGGGCTACCTCACAAGCACTCGTAATCAGCTCCTCGGGCATAACATGAATCAAGAACTGACCCTCGAGCAATAATATGAAACAACAACAGCCCCTCGGGCTACATCATATCACTCACACTGGGTACCCGCGCTCACTGGGGGTGTACAGACTCCTGGAGGGGCTCCTACAGCCCAAGCTCAATAACAAGCCATCTCGTTGCATAATCAAACAGGCCCTCGGCCTCATAACAAGCCACCTCATGGCGCAACAAATCAGGCCATCTTGGCCTCAAAATCATGAATCAGTACAACACTACTGCAGTACGTAGCCCGATCCCATAGTATCCTCACAACACAGGCCCTCGGCCTCACTCTGTCAGAATTCCCTCAAGCCACTCGGGCAAGAGTAAAACATGATGCTCTTCCCAAAATATCATTTAAAATATCAAAAACGAGTAAATATGGCTGGGTTATGAAAACAGTAGAATACAATATGACTTTGTACAAATATGAAGTCAAAATAGTGAGGAATAGTAGTAAAAATCCCCTAAGGGTCCAAAAAAGTTGGCACGAGGCCCAATTATGGCATTCAGCCCAAAACATGATAATGTTTTCCAAAAGATAATGATATGAAATAATTTTCAATCAAACACGTGACTTAACAATCATACGGGACCGACTAAGTCACAATCCCAAAGGGTGCACGACCCCACGCTCGTCATCTAGCGTGTGCGTCACCTCAAAGTAGCACAACGATGTGAAATCAGGGGTTTCATACCCTCAGGACAACATTTACAATCATTACTTACCTCGATCCGGTCCAAATTCTAGCCCGCGATGCCCTTGCCTCTCGAATCGGCCTCTAAATGCTCCAAATCTAACCAAAACAGATTCATACCATCAAAAATATGCTAAGGGAACAAAGCCCACTCGAAAATAACCAATTTATAACAAAAATCTCGAAATTCGCCAAACCCGACCCCCGGGCCCACTTCTCGGAATCCGAAAAATTAACATCAATGGAATCCTTATCCTCTCACGAGTTCATACATACCAAATTTACCAAAATCCAACCACAAATGACCCCTCAAATCCCTAATTTTAGGTCTCCAATTTCAAGCCCCAGTTTTCTTCAAATTCAACCACTAATTTCATTAAATTACAAGCCTAATCCGCGAAATAACACCATAGAAACGAGTTTTATGTTCAAAATCTTACCTCAACGAAGCCTTCTTGAATTCCCTCTTCAAATTAGCTCTCCCAAGCTCTATCCCGTATGAAAAATGATGAAAAAAATAGCTCAAAATCGCGAAGGCCTTAATTTATATGATCTGCCCCAGCAAAACCGCATTTGCGGTAGAAATTCTCGCACCTGCGAACCCGCACCTGCAGTCCCAGGTGCGCATCTGCGGATTCACTTAACCGCTCTAGAATGCACCCACGATAAAAAATCTCGCACCTGTGCTATCGCAGGTGCACTCTAGCACGCGCATCTGCGGTTCCAGCTACTCATGCCCATTTCCGTATCTGCGTCCGCCTTGGTGCTTCTGCGAGCCCGCACCTGCGGTCCCCAAGCCACAGGTGCAGTTACGAAAGGAGTTTCAGCACTTCAGCTGCAAACTCCAACTCTAAACCTCCTGTCAACCATCCGAAATCACCCCCGAGGCCCCCAGGACCTCAACCAAATGTACGAACAAGTCATATACCACCATCCAAACTTATACCAATCTCCGAAACACCTAAAAGAACATCGAAACACCCAATCAACCACGGATTCAAGCCTAAGAACTCCAAAAACTTCCGAATTCCGCTTTTGATCAAAAAGTCTATCAAACCTCGTCCGAATGACCTAAAATTTTGCACACACATCACATATGACGCAACTAACCTACTGCAACTTTCAGAATTCCATTCTGACCCCGCTATCAACCGGAAAATGCCAAAAATCTATTTTTGCCAATTCAAGCCTAAATCTATTCCGGACCTCCAAAACACATTCCGATCACGCTCCTAAGTCCCAAATCACCTCCCGAAGCTATACAAATCATAAAAACCAAATTCCGAGATCGAATACAAAAAAGTCAAAACTTGATTAAACCATTCAAATTTAAAGCTTCAAACTGAGAACTGTTCTTCCAAATCCATTCTGATTACCCCGGAAACCAAAACCGATGATTTACATAAGTCATAATACATCACACGGGGCTATTCATGCCCGAGAACTGGCAAGAGAAATGCAAAAGCTCAAAACAACCAGTCGGGTCGTTACTTGTCCAAACAACTCTGGCATAAGGCCTAAACATGGCATCCAGCCTGATTTACAGAAATTCTTTCTAAAACAAGTAAGAAGCATGTAGTTTAAACAAAATATTCAACTTAATAGTTAATACGGGACGGACCAAGTCACAATCCCCAACGGTTCACGTCCACACGCCCGTCACCTAGCATGTGCGTCACCTAAAAAATAGTCACATGACACAAAATCTGGGGTTTCATACCCTCAGGACTAGATTTACAATCGTTACTTACCTCAATCCGGGCAAAATCCTACTCTGAAATGCCTTTGCCCCTCGAATCCGCCTCCAATCGACCCGAATCTAGCCACAAGCAACAAAATACGATCAATATAGGCTAAAGGAACCAATTCCACAAGAAAAATACGAAATTATAATCAAAACCCAAAATCGGCTCAAACCCGGCCCCTGAGCCCACGTCTCGAAATCCGACAAAAGTCACAAAACTAGAAAGCCCATTCACTCACGAGTCTACTCATACCAATTTCATCAAAATCTGACACCAAATGGCCACTCAAATCCCCAAAATCATCTCTCCAATTCCCAAGCCTCAAACCCCCAAATTACACCTCAAACACACACCAAATAGGTGGGAAAATCAGTGGGGAAACATAATTATTGAGTAGAAATGATCATTAGGAACTTACCTCAATAATCTCCTTCAAAATACTCTTAAAAATCTCCAATTTGAGCTAAAAAATATTAGAAGTGTGAAAAATCCCGAAACCCTCGTTTTTGAACCTTTTTTATACTGCCCAGCGATGCCTTCATCGTGAACGCGACCTTACCCTCGCGATCGCGTAGACCATTCTGACTACCCCCCAATTTAACCCTTCGCGAATGCGACCTTTGCTTCGCGAATGCGAAGATTTGCCAACTCAGCCAATCGTGAACGCGACCGCCCCTCGCGAACGCGTAGACCAAATAGATGGGATTCCCAGGTGCCTCTTCTCTTCTTCACGAACGCAATACTCCTCTCGCATTCGCAATGCACTCTACTCTTGAACCTTCGCGAACACATCCCTTACTTCGCGAACGCAAAGAACAATTCACCCTCAATCTCCAAATGCTCATCGCAAACGCGAGACCCGTCTCGCGAACGCGTAAGAGAAAACCAGGAACAACATAACACCAGCTGATCAACTAACATTCTAAGGCCAAAAATGATCCGATAACCATCCGAAATTCACCCGAGGCCCTCGAGAACTCAACCAAACGTACGAACACATCCCATAACATCTTGCAAACATAGTCGAACCTTCGAATCGCTCAAAACAACATCAAAACACCAAATAACATTCGAATTCAAACCTAAGAACTTCTAAACTTTTGAATTCCACAAACGATGCCGAAACCCGCTAAACCACGTCCGAATGACCTCAAATTTTGCACACAAGTCAAAAATGACACCACGAACCTACTTCAACTTTCGAAATTCGATTTCGACCCTGATATCCTAATTTTCACTGCCGGCCAAAATCGCCAAAATTCCAACTTTCGCCAATTCATGCCTAGTTCTACCATAGACCTCCAAATTACATTACGGACGCGCTCTTTAAGTCCAAAATCACCTAATGGAGCTAACGAAACCATCAAATTCACATTCGAGGTCGTATACACATAAGTCAACATCCGGTTGACCTTTCCAACTTAAGCTTCTAAATAGGAGACTAAGTGTCTCATTCCACTCCGAAACAACTCCGAACCCGAACACAACCAATGCGATACGGTAAAATACAGCTGAAGAACACAAAAGATAGCAGAAATGGAAGAAATGGGGCTATAACTCACGAAACGACCGGTTGGGTCGTTACATGCATCTCCAGCTAAGTCTTCGTCGTATTTCTATCCTTATTATTTCGTGGTCCTCTTCACGAAGTGGTTCACTTAAAGATTTCCGTAATAGTATACGTGCAACCCAGGAAACTATCCAGCTAGCTTTTGGATTTTCTTCTGAAAGGTGTTCAAGCTTAGATTCCTCCATGTTCTTCCGAAGTTGGTCAACAAGAAATGCTTTCAAAGAAATATCTCGGCCAAATTTACCGAAAGCTAATAGCATCAGTGCCCCAAAAATATTTTAATATTTAGGCGTCTGGCGTCATACCATAGCATACCCAGTCCCCGCTGAGAGAGAAAACAAATAATTTTACTAAAAAAAAGCTTCATGGAAAATAATGATGATGAAGATAATGACGACGAGGATTGGGAGTGTGCATTATTTGGGTAAACTTAAAATCCGAACCAAAATCCAATCTGAACGAGTATTTAATTTGGATTTTCAGATAGATTGGATTCGGATTTGGAACTTTAAAATTTTGAATATTCGAAATACGAAAATCTTATATTTAGCCCTACTCGACTACCCATCAGACATTAGCGCATTACTCATATGCTCAATCTAATAAGTTCAATATATATTACTCATTAGATATTAGCCCATATATCCAATACTACTAAGACGGTCTCCTTATTATCGTGTGCGTGTGTGTGATTTTAATTTCTTTTACTAATTGACACAAGATGCACAAGATATGCACGTACAGCGATTATATATATATATATATATGTATATATATATATATATGTATGTATGTATGTATGTATGTATAGACACACACACACATACATACATACATATATGTGTGTGCGTGTGTGGTTTTAATTTTTTTACCAATCGACACAAAATGCACGAGATATGCACGTAGGACGCACGTAGAAGCTAGTTTTATTAAATATACTTGAGACAATTTATTAAGGTTTTACTTCATGCCACTAATTCCATTGCCGCCCTTGTTACACTATCATCTTCATTAACTTGTACTGTTAAAATAGGGAACGCAAAGTTAGAGAGAAGAGGAGGCATTGGTGATTAAATGAGGTAAGTTTTTTTTAATTAACCAGGATTAAGTGTTGAATGTGTATGTATAATCTTTCATGCAACTTTCACCAGATTGTTTTTCTTAAGTAGATACTAAATCAAGTACTAAATAGTTGTTTGTATCTAAGAGTTAGTGCATCTAATTTCCAATGCAGAATGTAGAGCAAGAAACACGCCGCGAACACAAATCAAGTATACACACGCAGCTGGAAAATATTCATAGCACAACTCAACGATGCAGCAATGAGCAAAAAGTTTAGGACTCCAAAATCAGTGGTTGGCTGAACCATCGCCACATTACCCATCCAATCCGCTACCCAGAATAATAAGGAGACCGTCTGAGCAGTAGAAGTGAATCTGAAGCTAAACTGAAAAATAATAGACCACATCGATCCCATGACAAATTCCATAAGCTTCTTCCTCTCGTAAATGTGGACTATTAAAGCTGGCAATGTGACCATATCAACTCGCTCCTTCAATATTGTATAAGCAAGCAAAAGTCTTGAAGGGATGAGTAGATACAACCAATGTATCAGGATATCAGAATAATATGTTTGAGAAGGAACAACCAGAATATTGAAAATCACACTACAAAACCCCCCATGAAAAGAAATAATCAAAATACATCCGAATGGAGGTGAAATTGGAGTTTTGTAAGCCAATACGTAGTAAAAACATCAAAGAAAATAAACGCAAAGATGTAGTATACGAAATCAACTAAGTATACTGATTGAGTAATGATGTTCCAAACGTCAACACCACACAAGAGGGGGGGGGGGGTGATTTGTGTGGTACCCATTTTTTGATCTAGAAGAACCTGGTTCTTCTAGGTGTTCTAACTACTACTGTTTGCGGAATTAAAATACAGAAAATAAAAGAACACAAGGATTTTTACATGGAAAAGACCTGGCTCAAAAGGTGAAAAAACCACGGCCTACTACTCAGTAGGATTTTTCCAAACATCCACTAAACTCAATGAGCCAAAAACAGCATTTACAAAACTCTTGTAAACCTAAGGATTAACTCTAATCCCTGTGTGGCACACAGCCTCAACTGTTGCGACACTTTCAAGTTAACTCTAACTTGAATACTCAAAATACCTAATACAATTGCTTCTATGAAAGCTGGAAAGGTACAAGTTTTAAATCACCTACTACAATTGAACTAGAATAAGAATAAACACAATGGAACTGGTTCTTCTATCTTGTTCAAGTAGCTGCAGGCGTGCACACTCAATCTCACATAAATTGCTTGCAAAATAGCCTTGCTCTTTTGCTCTCAATTTTGCTTTACTTCAGCGTATGTGCATGCCTGTAAAAGAGAACAACTCAGTTATTTATTAGATTAGTAATTAGAGTTGGATTGTGACTCAATTTCTGATCCTCCATTAAGTTTGAGTCCTAGACCAATCCAAACTCCAACCCTTATCCGGATGTGTTCTCTTCTCATAAGGAGACATCTTCTCCTTATCCCATATGCAATCTTTTCGATCAGTTCAGAAGATATTGCTGCTTGATCCCTAAGGACTTATCTTCTTCATGTGTATCTCATGTGTATGGGCCATAACAACTGTGTCTCCTAAGATAGACCTGGTCCTTCACTGAGTTCATTTGTCATTCTTCAAAACTTCAACTAATCTTGGGCCAACAAATTCCCTCTTTTTGATGATGACAAACTCCGTGCTTTTACTGATCAGAGAACCTGTGGAACTCAGCTAAAATATCATCACTTGAAAACTTTAACTTATCATTAAGGGCCAGATTTAATTAGGTCATAAACATCACTGTTCAGAAAAATAGTTTTTAAGCACAATACACAATATCTTCCCCCTTTTGGCATCATCGAAAAGTTGCATAAACATGTGAATCCCAGAATATTAATCATTACTCATGGCCACTGGGGCAACTGCAAGTGAAAGCATGCTTTAGTTAATCAAAAATCAACTTGACAAAAATAACTATTAAGAGCAGAACCTGGTTCTTCTAGGTGTTCTAACTACTTACTGTTTGCGGAATTAAAATACAGAAAATAAAAGAACACAAGGATTTTTACGTGGAAAACACCTGGCTCAAAAGGTGAAAAAACCACGACCTACTACTCAGTAGGATTTTCCCAAACATCCATTAAACTCAATGAGCCAAAAACAGCATTTACAAAACTCTTGTAAACCTAAGGATTAACTCTAATCCCTGTGTGGCACACAGCCTCAACTGTTGCGACACTTTCAAGTTAACTCTAACTTGAATACTCAAAATACCTAATACAATTGCTTCTATGAAAGCTGGAAAGGTACAAGTTTTAAATCACCTACTACAATTGAACTAGAATAAGAATAAACACAATGGAACTGGTTCTTCTATCTTGTTCAAGTAGCTGCAGGCGTGCACACTCAATATCACATAAATTGCTTGCAAAATAGCCTTGCTCTTTTGCTCTCAATTTTGCTTTACTTCAGCGTATGTGCATGCCTGTAAAAGAGAACAACTCAGTTATTTATTAGATTAGTAATTAGAGTTGGATTGTGACTCAATTTCTGATCCTCCATTAAGTTTGAGTCCTAGACCAATCCAAACTCCAACCCTTATCCGGATGTGTTCTCTTCTCATAAGGAGACATCTTCTCCTTATCCCATATGCAATCTTTTCGATCAGTTCAGAAGATATTGCTGCTTGATCCCTAAGGACTTATCTTCTTCATGTGTATCTCATGTGTATGGGCCATAACAACTGTGTCTCCTAAGATAGACCTGGTCCTTCACTGAGTTCATTTGTCATTCTTCAAAACTTCAACTAATCTTGGGCCAACAAGTAATGTGATTGTCTCCAACAAAATGATTTTCCGGTCCTGATGATAAAAGAAAAAATGGTACGGACACAACCAACACCTATTCGGGATGCCGATTGGTATGGCTTCTCTAAGACATACAGGTTGGATTTAATAGAAATGGCCTCTCTAACACATAAGCATAGGAAAAACTATTTTTTATGATAGGATGTCCTCTTTTTGTTAAGTTACATGTTACTAATACTTAGCAGGTTTGTAAGTTTTTGTAACCTTTTTATAGAGAAGGTTCACATAAGGAGGTAAACTAGGATAGCTGTCTTTATTGTAACTGATTTTTTGGATGAATGAAAGGAATGTGCCACCTATGGCGTAACTTTATTTATAACAAAAACACTAAGCTGACTATTTTCTAATACTGAACAAAGAAGAAATACATATGCAGAGGAGGTAAAAGTAGACAGAGATATGCAATAAGATGTTACGTATATGACGCTAACAGATACTGCATGGTGGCGATGTAAGCGTGCAGAGAATATTAAAAGCTCAAATGTAAATCGACTACACAGTGCACTAACAAAGTACGAGACAGAAAAAAATAATAGAGACAAATTCCATTAGGTAACTAATCAAAACCCTAAGTATCTAATAGGGAAAGTCGATCTACGAGCTAGAAGAAATTCTTTTGGATGAATATTTCATGAGTATATGATTACAAAGGTTCCAAATGGACTTTGGAAACATGAACAATATGCTATATATAGGATATAAGTTGCGTACACTTCAACAGTTATGTTAAGGATTAATATTACCAATTACATCACATGGCTTTACTGGGGCTACCTCACCAAAAAGAACAAGATGAACTAGATTAATACTAAAACATATATAAAGGGCAAATCACATTTCTACTGGTATTATACTAATAGTATGTATCATGTACTACGCCGTAGTAGTGGATAATGTTGAGGGTATCAAGGGGAGGACATCTGAAGGTGAAAATTTCTGGCAGAGGTTGGAAGTATTGTTTCCCTTCGACCACATAGTTGTTCGTATCTAAGAGTTACTTCATCTAATTTCCAACGCAGTATGTAGAGCAAGAAACACGTCGTGAAGATGTGACGACCCCAAAAGGTCATCACTTGATTTACAAGTAAATTCTGTATTCCGAGGCTTTAGAAGCCTCCTTTTATCTTACCTCCATTTGCGTGCGCGGTCCGGGCATATAATCGGAACGCTTTTTTGTGAAAATTTGATGAAAATGCTAATTTGGTCTTTAAAATTTAATTTAAGTTGACTTCGATCAATATTTTGGGTAAACGGACCCGGACCTGGACCCGGACCCGTGATTTGATGGTCCCGGAGGGTTCGTAGGAAAATACGGGACTTGGGCGTATGCCCGGAATTGAATCCGAGGTCCCATGCCCGAGAAATGAATTTTTGAAGAAAATTGTTTAACTGAAACTTTAAGAGTTTTTGGAAATTTGAATGTGTTTGAATCTGATGGTATCGGGCCCGTATTTTGGTTCGGAGCCCAGTACAGGTCTTATATGGTATTTAAGTTGTGCCGGTAAAATTTGGTAAGAAACGGATGTCATATGATGTGATTCGGACCCTTAGTTGTAAAATTTGAAACTTTGAAAGTTCTTGAGATTTTCTTTGATTTTGATGCTAAACTCGTAGTTCTAGATGTTATTTTGGCGATTTGATCGCACGATGTTAAAAAATAAGCGTCCACCAAATAGTATAGAGAACCAGATTCTCTATCAGTTCCCACTGTAAGCAACAGACTATAAAACCAACAAGTATAGGGATTCGGGTTCTCTAATTTTACCCACAGTATCTCGGTAGTAAATAAAGAACACAGAGGATTTTTACGTGGAGAAATCCCAACTCAAGGGGACAAAAACCACGACCTACACTTGTAGGCTTTCAACTTCACTAACTTGTAAACACCTATTACAAGCCACTTTGTAATGACTCTATTACAAAGAATTCAACTCAACTAACTTGTGGTACTCTTACCACAAGCCACTTTGTGACTCCCTAGTTACAAAGACTTTAACTAACTTGTGATGCTCTCACCACAAGCCACTTTGTCACTCTATAGTTATAAAGGTTTTTACTTACTCTAACTTGTAATAACACTTATTACAAGCCACTTTGTAACTCTCTTAGTTACAAAGACTTTAACTTATGACTAAACCTAGTTACAACATAAAATGGAAAGTTTACGGATTTTGGGTTTCCTAAAAACAGCTTCTAAGAAAGCAAGATAGGAGTTACAATGAAGAACAAATAACAGAGACTCAACAAACCTAAGGACTTAAGTGATCTTCAATCTTGGATCTGGTCCTTGAGGTTGCAACAGATTTGTTCTTGAGAGAGGTTGTTGCTAGCACTTGAGAGAATATTTCCTTTTCTGATTTTGCAAGTGTTGGGAATGTCTTGTGCCTTGCACCAGGTTTATACTACAAAAGACATCACCTTAGTGATGTCAATTCATGGTTAGTACATGCCTTTTCTCAATGGGAAGTGACTGCTGCACTGTCACGTGTACAGTTGCAAGCAGTCACTTTTTACAATTGCTTTCCAGCTGTACAGTTGACTTATACTTCTGTCAAGGTAACACCAAGGTATCAGGTCCCTAATCTGGTTCCTGTGAATCTAAAGGCACACTGCCCAGATTATCTTAAGTCGATTAACTTGAATGATTGTACCAGGCATGCTTCAGGTCCTTCATCTGGTTCTCTCGTGAAGTAAGGTATTTTACCTTCCTTGATTGTGTTTATACATGTGTGACATCACTTACAATGATGTAAGCAAGGTAGGTAAAGAGACTTTTACAGAAAGTTGATTGCTGCACTGTTCCCGTATAGTAGCGTGTGCAGGCAGTAACTTTCCTGCTGGAGAGTTGATTTCATACAGTCTCCACGGGAACTGGTAGGGACCTGTTCCCTCAGTTGTTCCTTCCACTCTGAAGAGTTGAGTTATATCCCACGCTGGATCCCAACCTGGAACTTTGTGATCTCAGGTCTTGTAAATGTGTAATAGGTTCCTTATCTGGTTCTGGATAGTAAGTTTGTTAGATCATCAAAATATAAAGTAAAGTACTTATTCCCAAGGTACTTGTAACCTATCAAT
The DNA here is from genome assembly GCF_001879085.1 of Nicotiana attenuata. Classification (NCBI taxonomy): domain Eukaryota; kingdom Viridiplantae; phylum Streptophyta; class Magnoliopsida; order Solanales; family Solanaceae; genus Nicotiana; species Nicotiana attenuata. The sequence goes on from NW_017673632.1 coordinate 113,925, forward strand.
TTCCCCCTTTTTGATGATGACAAACTTAGAATTGATATTACCCCTGAGAACCATATCTCCACATTGTTCCCCCTACAAATCAGCCATATTCCCCATGAGAACCGAACCTAAGGAGATGATCACAACTGGTTCCTCAAGACTGTATGGCAAATCATCAAAACTCAAAGTACCATAACTTATCGATTTCCCCCTTTTTGATGAATGACAAAACCAGAATTATTCCCTCTGAGAATCAGATTCCTTACATGCATTGATCACATCTGGTCCGTACCCAGTTCGTTGAGAACGTTTGTCATCATCAAAATACGACATAGTGTAACTTAGATCAATTTCCCCCTTTTTGATGATGACAAACCCAAAATTATTATTCCTCTTGAGAAACAGATTCCTCACATGTTTCCCTGCGGATCAGACCTATAACCAACATATTATCAGCAACGTTCCCCCTGCGAAGCAGAGCTATCTTTCATGCACAACACAATATATCAATTCGATTCTATTCCTCCCCCATGTTGACACCTATATAACATCCCCCATTTGGCATCATCGAAAAGAATAACAGAAGAAGCACAGCCAGAAAGAAGTTCAGTAACACTAAGTCATGCCACTTGGGCAACATAGCATAAACAATAACAAGAACAACAAGTGAATCTCATTGTACAAACTAGAGTGATTGCCTATAGTAGAGTAATTATAATAAAAGCACAGTAGTTTCAACAATACATAATATGGAATTTAAACAACCAAAGTACCAATGACATCAAATATAGGTATCAAAAGAAGATAAGAATTCAAGGGACTTTGGAAGGAGTGAAAGACATGGATCACTGGGCAGGAGGAAAAGTAATGGGCTAAGGAATGGACAAGATCATCTACTCTCTCAATTCCTCCACTTGTTTCCTCAAACTTTTATTCTCACCCTTCAACTTAACATTTTATTCTGCCAAGGGTCCACGAGGACCTGGTTCTCAACCTATCTGAGTAGGCTGAACCATCAATCAGATCACCAAGAATCTCCCCAAGCTTCTTCTTATCAAGAACAAACTCAGTCCCATGCACATATAGCATCAGAGTATCACATAAAACATAGAAGTGTTTACTTCTTCTTCATAAACGTTGGGACTTGGAGGAACAAAGAGGTGATTCTAGTTTTGGAACCCAACAATGTCAAGAAGTTCCTCCATTTTTCAGCAATATCAGAGTCAACACTCTGCCTAACAGCATTTTTTGAGACTTCAGAATCTTCTACCTCTCCAAACCTGATAACTCAACCTTTTGCTTCTGTAAGGAGTCAGGTTCCTCACTTCACTACGCTTTCTATCCCTGAGCAGCCATGTCTCCCTCTTTTTCTTGTCAATCTGTTCACCCTTATCATGTGTAGCATCTTTCTCAGCCAACTTTCTTTTCTCCATTTTTTCATTTTTTTTATATAATTCTTTCTCACAAATGGGGATTTTTGCACTTCATTCTCTCTTCCACAATCACCACATCAACAGGTTACACCACTTCATCATCAATCAGCCTACTTTTCTCAATTCTTTTTACTGGAACAGAGGTTCGTTTAAGCACAGAACCCAAGAGAAAAAGATTATCATGAGATTAACATCCTAAGAAGGATTTTAGGGACCGGGTCCCTCATTCAGTTCCCCTTTTTTTCGGCACATTCACCAATTCCTCCATCCTTCAACGCTTCTACAAACCCAATAACAATTTCAGCCTCACGCTCTAGAATATTAGATCTACCCTGTTCCTTTTCAGTTAAACTTTCATCAAGATCTACCAAAGACTTCTTGGGGGTTTGATTTAGATAGAGCTAGGATTTTGGAAGGTGACAGAGTTGGGTTCACTTCTGACATATTTGAGGAGGATTCTTTTTTAGACAAGGTTGATTTTTGTTTTGAAGAAAAGAGTCAGTTTTGGTTGGGTGTGAGAGAAGGAAATATTTTTTTCGGGGCAACTGGGCAGTTTAGAAAAGGTTTAACATTTTGGACTTCGAAAATTTAGAGAGAGATGGTAATAAATTAATGACATTACACTTCATCAGTTTAAAAAAGCATATAAGTATTGAAGAGACTACTAACCTGAGTCATAGGAACCAGGTTCCTTGACGGTTTTTGAAAATGTTGAGCAAAGACCCCTAGAAGTGCAATGTCACTCTTACTGGTTTTTGTCTTGAAACTGCCATCTGTGTATACCTATAACAGTATAGATTTGAGTTAGATGTCGCCGAAAAACACTTTTTAGCATTATACCTTTCCTTCTTAACATAGCCAATCATCAAGGGACCAGGTCCTTAGTTGAGCTTAATCAACCCCAACTCCAGACGATTTCATTCAAAATGTTCCCTGCTCAGCGCCTTAGTGAAGATGTCTGTTACCTGGTCCTCCATCTTCCAGTACTTCATACAAATCAGAACCTTTTATACATTATCCCTCAAAAAGTTATGTCGCACATCAATGCGCTTTGTCCTCTTGTGTTGTACCGGGTTCAAGCTGTAAATACACCAATGTCTTCAAGATGTTTCTTGATCTGTAGTAGTTGAGCACAAGAAGAAGAAGCAACCACGTATTTAGCTTTAGCAGTAGAAAGAGCCACACAATTTGTTTCTTTGTATCCCATAAGATCAAGTATGAACCCAGAAAATGTGCCGTTTCAGAAGTGCTCTTTCTGTCCACCAGATATTCAACATAATCAGCATCAACATATCCAACCAAATAAAAAGAATCTCCTGAACAATAGACGAGGACCAGGTTCTTCCATATGTGAATCACCATTGACATCAACAGAATTATGACTTCCATTATTTTGATTTGCATCAGGAGTACCTAATGTTGCATCAACAATCCTATGTTCAGCTCAAGTCGAGGTGATAAAGGGACCGGGTTCCTTAGTGCCTTTTGGAGATTCTACTGCATCTCCTTCATCCTTCTGCTTGACTTGACTCATCAAATCAGTCTTTCCATTTGCAATATCTATAGCTTCACCAGGAGCATTTGTGAATTCTCCATCTTCATCTTCTTTGTTTTTTGACCCTTTTGCCACCATTGTTGAGAACAAAACATTTTGTATCCAAAGGGTCTCGGGTAGGTCAACTTGGCTATTCTCCCATTGAGCAGTTCATAGAGAGACTTCTTGAGAAGGAACCTGATCATGCACTTGTTAATCAAGTAGCAAGCAGTGTTGACTGCTTCAGCCCATGAACCAAGTCCTCCATAACCAACTTGTTCAACAAATAGAAACTCATATGCCCATTCATCTTCACCATAACTCAGTATCATCATCAATGACCCTTAGGCATGTTAGATCACCACCAAGCAGGGACTTAAAATCAGCAATGTAAACATTCTTGTATCTTTTGGCCACAAGCACCACCTCACCAGTCACAAGATTTGTGAATGTGCATATCTTGGACAAGAATTCCACTGTATTTCCCTTGTCACATATCTGAAAAACACTCAAGAGACTGTACTTCAGGCCATTGACATAGTACACGTTCTCAATTGAGTGAGTGAGTGACTTCTCAATCCTTCCTACTCATAGAGTGTACCCCTTTTAGCTATTTCCAAAGGGTACACTCTCTCCTTGCAGGGCCTTAAGTGAAAGGAAATTATTTTTACTTCCAGTCATATGCTTTGAGCAGCCGCTATCCATGTACCATTGTAGGCTGCTCCCTTTCACTGTTCCCTGCACAAGAAAAATCAGGAGTTAGACTTGGGAACCCAAATGAGTTTGGGTCCCTTGTAATGAGGAAAGGGGTGAGTGGGGGCTCTTTTGGTCCAAGCAGGCATTATACGTTTTTTATGTAATGGACCAGGTTCCGTAGCAGCAGTTACTTTTTTAGCAAAAACTTTGTTTTTCTGTTAAGACAAAATTCTGGCCTTACAGTTTTCTTTAAAGTGCCCAGTGTTGCCACAGTGAGTGCAAAGCCAATTGTCAGGTACAGTAAGGTACTTGCTATAAGGGTTGTAGGGAGTCTTTTCCCTTTGGAGCCTGATTCCCTGCCTGTTTCCCCCATTGTTTGTGTACAAGGCAGTGATACCATCAGAGGACCAGGTCCACTTTAGTGATTTTTCAAGATCACTCTTCACTCTTCCTAGTTCTTCCTGAAGTTGTTTGTTTTTCTCAAGCTCAGCACACAGACTAGACTTCACTGAATTTAACTCACTTTCAAGCTTAATGTGTGCCTTACTTGCAACTTCCTTTCCCTTTTGAGAATTCTCAGACCTACTTTTCATTTTAAGTTCCCCAATTGTTTCTTTTAAGTTTACAACCACCACTAATAGGTCATCTCTCTCATGCTCAATGTTAGCATTACTCTCAGTTAAAACCTTTTTTTCTTTCTTCAAACTCTCAATGGTTTCCTCTAAGTCTACGATGGAAACTACCATATAGTCTCTCTCTTGTTCAATGCCACCAATTTCTTCTATTAAAGAATTTTTCTCATTAATGAGACTACGATAGGCATCAATCAACACATTTGCTAAGGACATCAATTTTTTCTTAGAGTAAGTTTTCAAATTTCTTTGAACATCAAGAAAACTTACCTCATCTTCCTCCTTGTCCTCATCATCATCAGATTTGGCCATGAGTGCAAAGATTGATTCATATTCTGAAGATCCATTATCAGCAACCATCATATTTTTACCTTCAGATTCACTAGAGGAATTTTCCCAATCAACCAGGGCTTGCTTCACCATGTTGTCAGCAGCATCTCTTCTTTTGAACTTTCTGTCAAGGACCTGGTTCCTTTTAGTGGCATTTTCAGTGTTGGTTTTGTAATGATCCTGCTTATGAAGAGGACATTCTTTAATGAAGCGTCCAAACTTTCCACACTTATGGAAGCAATCATTTTCTTTGAAATTCCTGCTGGAACTTCTTTTCTTTGGAATCCCACCATTTTTTTTAATCATCTTTTGGAATCTTCGAGTGAGATACTCCATGTCAGATTCATTACTACTTGAGTCTTTGTTGGCAGCCTTGAGAACCAGGTTCATCTCCTTCTTGGGCTCTCTTCTTTCAAGATCCTTTTTTCTCTTAATCTCATAAGTTTTGAGATTTCCAATGAGTTCATCAATGGTCAGCTTCTGCAAATCCTTGGCTTCAGTGATAGCATTCACTTTACTTTCCGAAGAACCTGGTAAAACACTGAGTATTTTCTGGACCAGCTTGTTTCTTGGGATGACTTCACCAACGGAGTGAAGCTCATTGATAATGGAGGTGAAACGTGTGTGCATATCTTGAATAGACTCATCCTCCTTCATCTTAAAAAGCTCATACTCAGTAGTAAGCATATCAATTTTGGACTGTTTAACCTAAGTAGTTCCCTCATGGGCAGTTTGAAGAGCTTCCCAAATCTCCTTAGCAGACTGACAAGCTGAGATGCGGTTGTACTCATCTGGTCCGATGCCACAAACAAGAATCTTCTTTGCCCTAAAATTCTTCTCATAGCCTTTCTATCAGCATTGTTATACTCTTTTCTTGTTTTTGGGACTGTAACTGTTCCCTCATCAACAGTTTTCATGGGAACAAAAGGTCCATCACAGATTACATCCCACAGCTCTGAGTCCTCAGCCATAATGAAGTCATGCATTCTTGTTTTACACCAACCATGGTATTGGCCGTTGAATCTTGGTGGTGTGTACGTTGATTGTCCTTCCTCATGATTTGGTGGAGCAGCCATGTAGATCCTTTCTAGGTGTTAACCTTTTAGAAAGAACCCGCTCTGATACCAATTGTTAGAAACTAAGCGTCCACAAGACTGTATAGAGAACCAGATTTTCTATCAGTTCCCACTGTAAGCAACAGACTGTAAAACCAACAAGTATAGGGATTCGGGTTCTCTAATTTTACCCACAGTATCTCGGTAGTAAATAAAGAACACATAGGATTTTTACGTGGAGAAATCCAAACTCAAGGGGACAAAAACCAAGACCTACACTTGTAGGCTTTCAACTTCACTAACTTGTAAACACCTATTACAAGCCACTTTTTAATGACTCTATTACAAAGAATTCAACTCAACTAACTTGTGGTACTCTTACCACAAGCCACTTTGTGACTCCCTAGTTACAAAGAATTTAACTAACTTGTGATGCTTTCAACACAAGCCACTTTGTCACTTTATATTTACAAAGGCTTTTACTTACTCTAACTTGTAATAACACTTATTACAAGCTACTTTGTAACCCTCTTAGTTACAAAGACTTTAACTTATGACTAAACCTAGTCACAACATAAACTGGAGAGTTGACGGATTTTGGGTTTCCTAAAAACAGCTTCTAAGAAAGCAAGATAGGAGTTATAATGAAGAACAAATAACAAAGACCAACAAACCTAAGGACTTAAGATATCTTCAATCTTGGATATGGTCCTTGAGGTTACAACAACTTTGTTCTTGAGAGAGGTTGTTGCTAGCACTTGAGAGAATATTTCCTTTTCTGATTTTGCAAGTGTTGGGAATGTCTTGTGCCTTGCACCAGGTTTATACTACAAAAGACATCACCTTAGTGATGTCAATTCTTGGTTAGTACATGCCTCTTCTCAATGGGAAGTGACTACTGCACTGTCGCGTATACAGTTGCAGGCAGTCACTTTCTGCAGTTGCTTTCCAGCTGTACAGTTGACTTATACTTCTGTCAGGGGAACACCAAGGTATCAAGTCCCTATTCTGGTTCTTGTGAATCTAAAGGCACACTGCCCAGATTATCTTGAGTCGATTAACTTGAATGATTGTACCAGGCATACTTCAGGTCCTTCATCTGGTTCTCTCATGAAGTAAGGTATTTTACCTTCCTTGATTGTGTTTATACATGTGTGACATCACATACAATGATGTAAGCAAGGTAGGTAAAGAGCCTTCCACATAAAGTTGACTGCTGCACTATTCCCGTACAGTAGTGTGTGCAGGCAGCAACTTTCCTGCTGGAGAGTTGACTTCATACAGTCTCCTCGGGAACTGGTAGGGACCTGTTCCCTCAGCTGTTCCTTCCACTCTGAAGAGTTGAGTTATATCCCACGCTGGATCCCAACCTGGAACTTTGTAATCTCAAGGTCTTGTAAATGTGTAACAGGTTCCTTATCTGGTTCTGGATGGTAAGTTTGTTAGATCATCAAAACATAATGTAAAGTACTTATGCCCAAGTTACTTGTAACCTATCACACGAGTAAGTCCGTAGGATGTTTTTGGGGTTGTGTGCATGTTTGGTTTGCAGCCCCGAGGGCTCGGGTGAGTTTCGGGTAGGTTTCGGGGTGTTTAGACTTAGGAAAACACTGCTGGTGCACCAGTTCTGGTGTGCCCACACCTACGAGCCAAGCACCGCAGGTGAGAGCCCGCAGGTACGCGTTTTGGGTCGCAGGTGCGGTCCAGCCCATCTTTCCCTCCTATTGCAGATGCGGACGATCATCCACAGAAGCGGATCTCTTTCCGCAGGTGCGGCCCCCAGTGGGCCTGTTCATTTCAGCAGAAGCGGAGGATTTTTCGCACGTGCGCAAGCGCAGGTGCGACCCAAGCACCGCAGGTGCAAGGGTCGGGCAGTGATGTTTTAAAATTAGGACTCCAGCCGTTTTCTTTTCAAATCTTCACAAAAATTGAAGACTTAGGGCGATTTTCTCAAGAGATTTTCTTCCCAAAACATAGGTAAGTGTCCATTAACCAATTTCTTTCAACTCTCTAATGTTTTTCATCAATTTTTATCTAAAATTCTAGGGTTTTAATGGTAGAAAATTGGGGATTTGGGTGGAGTTAGAGATTTTTGAATAATTGGAATTTAGACCTCGTTTGGGGTCGGATTTCGAAACAAATTGCATATTCAGGCTCGCGGGTGAATGGGTGATCGGGTTTTGGTCCGAACATCGAGTTTTGACCAAGCGGGCCTGGGGTCGATTTTTGACTTTTTGGGGAAAATAATGGAAAACTTACAATTAAGCATTGGGTATGAATTCTTTAGCATTTATTGATTTTGTTAAATTAATTTGGACTAGATATAAGTAATTTGGAGGCGAATTCTAAAGGAAAAGCGGTGTTTGAGGCTTGAGTTGGCCGTGGAAGTTCGAGGTAAGTGTTTGGTCTAACCTTAGCTTGAGGGATTAGGAGTTGTGTCTTATTTGCTATGTGATAATTGTTGAGTACGACGTATAGGCATGGTGACGAGTATCTATACGTCGGTGTCAAGCATGCCCGTGAGTCATATGCTATGATAAATGTGACTCCATTTCGTATTGTTCATGTTTTGTATGATGATTTCTATTGTTGAACAAGGCTTGTGAAAGAATTATTGGTAATTGAACATCGTAGAGCGTTGGCTCAAGTTGAGAATTGAGTTGTGAAGTAATTGTGGAAAAGAGAAGAGGTTTATGATATTATCTCCCTTGCCGGGATGTTATTACTCATGATATTGTTTCCTTTGCAGGGATATTATTGATATGCTTTTGTTCTCTTGCCAGGATTCTATTGTGATATTATTGATTTCCTTGCCCAAATTGCTCTGTGATTGTTGCATGGGTGAGGAAGAGTGTAAAGCACGAAGGGTGATGTCGTGCGTGAGTTTGAGAGTGTTAATGCACGAAAGGTGATGCCCTGCCGATATTGTAATGTAAAAGCACAATGGGTGATGTTGTGCCGCACGATGTACAATGACGTGCCATGATATGAGTGCTAATGCAGAAGCAGCTGTTATCCCAAATAATCCACCGCATACAAGTCGTATACAAAAGTCTGCAGTTATATTCTCTCCTTGGTTTCAACTCCCAAAATCAACTACACCACCTTTATTTGCCTATATAATAAAAGGTGAGGAATAGTTCCGATCTGAGTCTGCTAATGGTGCTGCTGCATTATCAACTTACAAGATGCTCTGCCGTTCTCAACCACTGCTCTGCGGCCACATCTTCCTCCACCACCGCCGCTTCCTCCTTCGTCCACTTATTTTTCATTCAGAGTCCATTGTCAAAGAAAGACAACTAAATTCCATTGGGTCTTTCAAAATATGAGCTGCACTACATGAATCCTCCTCATAACCTCAACAAATAAAATCTTTATTGCGTTGAATGCTTTGCAGTAAGGTCCTCAAGCTTATCCAGAAAAATAACAAACTACAAAGCATACTAAAAATTCTTCAGGAAAATTCCCTTTGAGAACATTACCAATGTCTGTACTGTCCTTAGCATTTAATGAAAATACATTAAGTTGAGAAATTCACAACACTCGTACGAAAAGTGAAATAATCAAAACAACCCCAACAGGATGGGTGCATACAATGTGGGCGCATCGGAGGCAGTAAAATCATGTACTAAGAAAGTATTGGGCTTGAGAGAGCAACTGCCTAATGCATAGCAGCAGATTATCGGCCTTCTAGGTGTGACATTGTACTTTCATATTGTAACTACAGCCCCAGAGAGTACTCGAAAAAAAACAGTTAACTAAAAGTGATCCTGATACATACATCACACTAAGATCAGACTCACTAGGAACCGTTAACCTTTTCCTAACTGAAGAGAAAAAAGAGGCAAAAATGTACATAAAACTAGTTACTTACTGTTATGAAATATGAATGACGAGCCTAGGGTGGAGGGAAAATTTGGCTAATTGGGAAATTATGTGTGGGATTAGTGGTAAAGCTAAGAATTTTTCCAAGGGTGTTCAAATTTAAAAAAAGTGAAAATAATTCACAACAAAAAGTGTCAATTATGTGTTATATACCTCTAAAACGTAATATTGTACCTATATACACAGTGTGATCTTTCAACGAAGGATGGTCACCATGTCGCTTCATCCCTGTGTGGGATACGGGCTAACGGACTCGAACAATGTAAATGAGTGTTGTTTGTTCTTGTCATCCCCGTTCTCCATACGGAATGCCTGTTCTCTAAAACTTTAATGTAGTTTCACAAATGACTGAAATTAGTTTTATTTAAGTAAAATTGGTGAAAATTCTTTCGCGTCTTTAACAAATATGGAATCATGGCATTGGTATGAGAAACTATGAAGCCCTAATTTCTTTTACAGCCCTAAATTGAATGTTCTAATTTGACAAATAATAGTGAGGAACAAAACTTAATTTTAATGAATCACCAAGCCAACAATTCCAGAATTCAAAACCTAAGTACAACTATGAAAGAAAATCATAAGATGAAGCGAATTGTTAAGCAGGAAAACAAGAGACAAACCGCGCGCATAAATTAATCACAAGTTCCATAATCAAAACAGCAAATTATGAAAAAAGAAATCAGAACATAACCAGGCAGGAGGAGCTCGATTGGAGACGCCATCGGATCTACCGAGGTTTGACCGTTTGGGGACTAAGAAGTGATTGAGCCCCTAATTTTTTTCAATTAATTTCTTTCGTATTTTCCACGTAAGCAGAGAGAGAGAATGTTTGACTTGCATACGTGGCAATATTCAAAGACTAATAAACCTGGACTTTAACGAGTCCGAAAACTTAATGGCAAGTTTTTGGATTCAAAACACGTTTCAACGGTTTAAAAAAAAAAGTTACTTTTCTACCTAAAACGCGGTATTATATTGCGTTACTGCGCTTTACTTTAACGGCTAAAATTCCGTTAAAGTAAAACGCAGTATAATACCGCGTTTTACATATTAAATTTAAAATCCCCCTTTTTTCCCCACAAAAGAACATTGGTTCCTCCGCCTCCATTAAAATATTGCAACAGAGACCCCCCCCCCCACTCCCCCCCATTCTAAAAAAAAATCCAGTGGACCCCATCCGTCACACAAAAAGTGAAGATTGTAGGTCCCGCATACAATCCAAGCCTTCGATTGTTGTGGTTTCCTCGTTTCGGGCTCAAAATTTCAATTTTCCGACTTTTCTAAAAACATAAATCGAGGTATTCCGATTTAGTTTATGTCGAAACTCGTATAATAATGCATATTAATTGTCTTGAATGTGTTTCCACGTTGTTTTGTGTTTTGTTTGCGATTAAATTTGTATGTTATTTTTAGCCGGATTATATTATAAATGTTTAAAGAAAATAGTTAAAAGTTGAGAAATAATTTTTTTTGTGAATAAAAATGTTCATAAATTTCTTTTACTGTTTTATATGTAATTTCGTGAATTTTATGTTATTAAAATATGTTTGTTGTTTTTATTTAGTTTAGATTATTTATTTACTTAAAGAATAGTGTCCTTATAGCGTAGTGAAATATAGAGTCTTTTAGAGTAGTAAAATATAGAGCATTTTAGCGCAGTAAAATATAGAGCCTTCTAGCGTAGAATCTCTGTAGTTTAAGTATCTACTAACCACAAACTCTATCCAATTACACTTTACAAAAATTAATTATTGTTATAAATAAAATTTTATTTATGGTGAATGTCTATATTTAGAGAGATTCTAGGATTTATTACTTGGTGGCTAAGTCACCCTCCCCCTATAAATAGAGGGATCCTATTCCATTGTAAATCATCCCAAATCAATAAGAACTCTCTCTCTCTACTTTTCTCTGCAATTATTCTTCTTCTTCTTTTATTGTTCATAACACGTTATCAGCACAAAACTCTAATTAATTGAGTAGAAGCTTTGGGATTGAGCATAATGATTGTCAATTATTCCATGAACTTCCTTCATGATTAAATTCTGGATTTAAGATAAGTCTTTTACCGTATTTTTCTCTTTTATTCTATATTTTGATTTTAAATACAAGCAAAGACAACAAAGTTTGATTATAACTCTAATGGAGTTTGTAAGAAATTATAACCACCTGAAGTGGTAAAATTTCTATGCCTCGCCATGATCAAATTCATGTATGATTGTGGGAAAAGAATTGAAAATCCGTCCTATTGAATTTGCTCCATTCTCATTCCCTTAAGAGAATGTGATAGCAGTATGTAATAAGTCTGAAAGAAGACAAAATTATTACTATGAATGTATCAATGGATATGGACGTGGCAATAGACGAAATTATAATCGTCATCATTTGTGGTAATGAGAACAATAAGAATTCACTCTGTGAAAAATATTTGTCATCGATTTGACATGAGATTTTGTAAAGCACATATAGATGATTATGGTCCATTCATGATGTGAATGTGAAAACATCTGATTTATGAATACATATTCATTCTTCAAAGAATATGAACGTGCTAGTGGTAGTGAATATACCGCACTCACCTCTAAAAGGAGGTTTGAGATGATATAAGAAAATAATGTCATTATTATGGCATGAATAGTCATTGGTCACGTACCTATTGTACGCCAAAATATTTTGGCATTGTGATTGTTAAAAGACAACGGTAATGCAAGAAACAGATCTTGCACATAATTTTGACCATAACCATAATGGTATAACTTTCTCTTTAAAAGAGATATTCACCATATGGATGTTGATGAATATGTGGTACTACAAAATTAATTGAGAACTCTGCAATAGCCAATTATACTATTTTGGAGAAACAAAATTGATTACCAATAAGGTATTGTGTTGTAGTAAGTCTCAAAGAAACTTATTCAGTTTCCAAAGTATACGCGAAAGCGATTGATTATATTGAGACTATAAATAAAGGAAAGATTTAATAT
>NW_017673633.1:0-493 GCF_001879085.1 Nicotiana attenuata
TCTGCTAGAATCATCTCTCGAAAACCAACAACATTGGGCACACAAATCCGGTCCCTGCATCCTCAATACTACCATCATCTCCAATGGTCACATCCCTGGCATCTCCACGCTGAACCTTGTCCTTAAGGACAAGTAAAATGAGGGTACCTCATACTGCTGCTCCCTGATACGGTCAAATAAGGAAGACCGGGAAACCACACAAGCTAGAACCCATCTAGGCTCTAAAAGATCCAATCTCACGAACTGGCTGGCTAAGGCCTTGAACATCCATCGCCATAGGCCTCTCTGAAGCTGGTAAAACTATGCAAAACTCCCCGAACTCTCTGCCCGGCGACTCTAAGGCATACCGCCTACCACCAATTTGGCCTTTGCCCGGGGTGATACCAGGATAGTGATGTCATAATCCTTCAGCAACTCTAACCACCTCCTCTGACGTCATATTGAGATCCTTTTGCTTGAGCAAGTGACTGCAAACTCCGATGGATCAGTATAG
>NW_017673633.1:3607-11238 GCF_001879085.1 Nicotiana attenuata
AAACTGAACAGGATATAACGATAAACTATCGAGATACGATAACAAGGTAATATCAGCAATAGGGAGAAACTCAAACCACAAACAGTAGAAACAATAAAGGGAAACACGGATGGAAACGAAGATAACCAAGTAAATTAACACCAACATATCTGGGACACAAACAAGTAAAATGTACTCAAATAAGAAAGGCGATGTCAACTCTATAAATCATATCATTTCTGATGCACAATTCTAGCCATCTCAAATTCGATGTCTCATATCATAACCTCAATTACCGAACCTTTAGCACACCCGGCACCTCGTACCCACATATTTATATCTCACTTTGCGTAACAACGTTCTCATGTTACTCAGTACATAGGGTCCATAACCAATGCAATTAAGATGTTTAAGGATTCTCATTTACATAACATAAAGTAGAGTACAGTTTCTAAACCAACTAGGAACTCAACAAGAAAAGATGAAGTTTGTCACGACCCCAGTTCACCCTCCATGAACATGTCATGATGGCACCTAGTTTCTACAATTAGGTAAGCCTAACAGTGCGGAATAACAAATTAACATTTGCGGAATAATTAATTAAAACTGAACATACGAAAATAATAACTATATATAAGGCCACTCGGCCTATACAACTCAAAAATATGCGGAAGTCTACAACTAAATCCCAAAACCCGAAAACTCACGGGAAACACAGGCTAATAGAATGTAGTAATCTGCTCTACACCAGAATGTCTAAACAACATGAAAGGAAAGAAAGGAACTATCTCCTAAAGCCGGAATAGAGTAGAGACTCCTGGTCTGCGGACGCAGCAGATATACCTCAAGTCTCAGCTAGGACTCTCCACCACGAGGATGATACGCATGGGAGGAAGTTGCTGGATCTGCACATGAAAAACATGCGCAGAAGAGGCATGAGTACACCACAGCGGTACTCAGTAAGTGCCAAGCCTAACCTCGGTTGGGTAGTGACAAGGAAGGTCAGGGCCCTACTGAGATAAAACATAATAAATAATGTGATAACGGAAGCAGTTTAAATAAAGTCTACAGCGAGAATCTAAACCAGGTAAATATGGAAGAACAGTAATAGAAAGCAAAGGTAACAATACAAGGAAAACTGCCCTCAACAAGGAATAATAGCCTGGGGATCTCTTGGTATCCCGAGGATCTCTTGGTATCCTCAATAAGTAAGTCGGGGATCTCTTGGTATCCCGAGGATATCTGGGTATCCTCAATAAGTAAGTCGGGGATCTCTTGGTATCCCGAGGATCTCTAGGTATTCTCAATAAGTAAGCTGGGGTTCTCTTGGTATCCCAATATATATAGAATCACATGTGCCAGGGATCCCTTGGTATCCTGCACCCTCAGTCCAGAATATCTCATGTACAGGGGATCTCCCGGGAAGCCGTCCCGTAGTCCCAAATTAAACACACAACAACAACAACCCATAATCTCAGAATAAATGCTAAAATCAGGACAAGTAATAGTAAATTCTAGCCTAACATGCTTCACAGAGTACAAATAGTACAGCTAAACAAATAAGCAAGTAAGCCAGCTAAACATGCGTCTCTAAGCTAGCACAGGTATAAACGTACAGTCTAAAATGAACAAGTAAACAGGAAATCTCAATTTAAATACTTCAAGTAGAAACGGGTATACAACAATTAGCTCAAGTACGCGCTCGTCACCTCACGTACGAGGCATTCAAATATTCAAAGATCATGTCCTAAGGGGAAAGGCCCCCACACAAGGTTAGACAAGCCACTTACCTCGAACCGGCTCAATATCAACTAGAAACCACGCTCTTGCCACGAGTATCCGACTCTAAATGGCCCAAATCTATTCAATTCAATTACACATTGTAAATAACATCGCAAACACCTGGTTTTGCTATTAAATTCAAAGCTACGACGTGAAATTAGGTGAAATGACCAAAATGCCCTTCAGGCCAATGCCTCAGAATCGAATAATTTTCACATTTTCAGAACCCTCTTACTCTCACGAGTCTAACCATATAAAAATCTCCCAAATCGGAGGTCAAATGCTCACTCAAAACCCATTAGTTTGGCCTAAGAAGTTTTAACCAAATTCTTCAAATTTTAATCCCAAATTCGAATTTTAATGATGGATTTAACTACAAAATGATGAAATATAACTAGAAGGGATTAAGAAAACGTTACCCACCGATCTTCTCTTCAAAACCCACTCAAAATCACCCTCTCACGAGCTCTCAATTGATTTTTCCAACTTTTGAAACTCAACCCTCGAAATCCCCTTTTCTGAACAGGTGTTTCCGCTTCTGCGGCCAAGGGACCGCATCTGCGGTCTCTCTTATGTGGAAAAAATGCCGCTTCTGCGGCTATTAACTAAAATCCAGGGGTTCCGTTTCTGCGGTCTTAAACCGCACTTGCGGTGGCCGCTTCTGCGGTTTCTCACAAATGACCCAGGGCCGCATCTGCGATAGAAGTCTCGCAGGTGCGTAACCGCATCTGCGGTTAAATCTTCCGCACCTGCGGAAAGCTGAGGGAGCCCAATTTCCGCTCCTGCGATCGGATGGCCGCTTATGCGGTTCCCAAGCCACAGAAGCGAAAATACCAGAAGAGAGAAAAACCAGCTGCTGCAAGACTTCAAAAATTCTTCCGTTAACCACCCGAAATCATCCCGAGGCCCCCGGGACCTCAACCAAAAGCACCAATAACACCTAATACCTCATTCAAACTTGTACCAATCCTTAAACCACCTCAAACAACGCCGGAAACTCGATAAATTCAAGGATTTGAGCCTAAGAACTTCAAATTCAATCAAAATACATTTTCGATCAAAAACCCAACCAAAACATGTCCGAATGACCTGAAATTTTGCACACACATCCCAAATGACACGACGGAGCTACTGCAACTTCCGGAATCCCATTCTGGCCCTCGGATCAAAAATTCACTATCGGACCGGAAACTTCAAAAATTCAACCTTCGGCATTTCAAGCCTAAATGAGCTACGGACTTCCAAAATACATTCCGAACACGCTCCCAACCCCGAAATCACCTAACGGAGCTAAAGGGACCATTGGATTTCCATTCCGAGGTCGTCTTCACAATGTTCCAACTACGGACCACTTTTCCACACTTAAGCTCTCATTTAGGGACTAAGTGTCCCAAAACTCTCCGAAACTCAACACCGAATGTCCTGGCAAACCAAAATAGCATAATGAACTTAGGGGAAGCAGTTAATGGGGGAATCGGGGCATAAATTCTTAAGATGACCGGCCGGGTCGTCACAAAGTTATTAATAGAAATCATTTGAATAAAAAAGAGTACCATTTTAAATTAAAATACAACGTCGAATGATTTATTACCTTTAACATGGGATTTAATAAATTAACTTAGTAGAAATTCCTTTTTAAGTAAAATACAACCTCAAATAATTTAAGGAAATTTAATTGAGAAACTAATTGAGTAAAAAATGTAACAATTATTGAAATTTGAAGTATATATATATATATATATATATATATATATATATATATATATATATATATATATATAGATTCCAACACAAAGGATCACAGCAGTAAGGGAATCTAAACAGTTAAAACACTTGACTTGATAATAACAAATACAACGGAGACAAAATAATCACAGAAGGAGTACAACTCAATGCAGAGATAACAACTGGGGATCTCCCAGGATACCATCCTGTAGTCCCAAATATAAATATCCAGTGGATCTCCCGGGTGTCGTCCCGTAGTCCAACTCATAGTGCGCAGGGATCTCCCGGAATACCGATCCGTAGTCCCAAATGTAAATACCCAGTACTTAGAGAATCTACCGGGTGCAGTCCCGTAGTTCCGATATAAAAGTGCAAGGGGATATCCCGGGATACCGTCCCGTAGTCCCAAAGTAAACATGCAGGGGGATCTCCCGGGATACCGTCCCGCAGTCCCAAAGTAAACATGCAGGGGGATCTCCCGGGATACCGTCGCGTAGTCCCAAAATAAACACACAGCAGCAACACGAAGAATACTCAAAAATAATCCAACAACCCAATCACAAGGAATTCCACCACCAAGAGTATGGATATACGGCAACAAGAGAATCACAGAAAAACCAAGAAGCGCAACAAGGCATATCATGCACGTGATAACTACACCAGCAACCACAATAATTTGGACACATAGCATATATACACGGGGTCATAGAGTAATTTACAATTTAGAGATAACAAACGATAAGAAGAACAATCGCTTCAATTCAGGCAAATAAGGCCAAGTAACAAGTAAGAGTTAGAGGGAAGCTAACAACATCGTATGGAGCATGTAGAGGTAAATTAAGCAATTAGGAAACTCAATCATAACGGAATACTTTCCACATAATGAACATAAGGACCTAAGAACCTTAAAGATAAATTTTCCACAAATAAGTCCGAGCACACACTCGTCACCTCGCGTGCACGGACTACAAATAGCGTAGAAGACTTAAATCCTAAGGGAGAAGTCCCCCACACAAGGTTAGGCAAGATACTTACCTCAATCCGGCCAATTCAATACTCAATTTAGCTTTTCCTTTACCAATTCATCAATGCTCGGCTCAATCTAGCCAAAAACGACTTGAATATATCAAACAATGCAAGAGAAAACAATTTCAATTGACACAACTATGATTCTTATACAATTTGCAAAAAGTCAACAAAAGTCAACTCCCCGAGCCCGCACCTCGGAACCCGACAAAATTTAAAAAAGCCGAACACCCATTCCGCTACGAGTTCACCCATACAAAAATTATTTAATTCCGATACCATTTGGTCATTCAAATCATCATTTTACATTTTTGAAAGATTTCACAATTTTTCCCAAATTTTCCTTTAGATTCTCATGAATTTGATGTTAAATCTAAGATATAATCACAAAATATAGTTGAAAATTAATTAGAGACGCTTACCCAATGATTTGGAGAGTTTGGGTCTTTGGAAAATCGCCCATGGAGGTTTAGTGTTTGAGAAAATTAAAAAATAGGTGAAAATCTCGTCAAAAACCTCACTTAACAGTCCTCAGATGTCGCATTTGCGACCCGAGGTTTGCAATTGCAAACCCTCGCAAATTGCAAACAAAGCAGGGCTGGCAGAAGTCGCATTTGCGACAAAAAGTTCGCATTTGTGAACTGGGCATCGCAAATGCGACGAAAAAGTTCGCATTTGCGAACACACCAGAAACCAGCAATTTTTCCCGACACAAAAATGAGCATAACTTCCTCATACGATGTCCAAATTCGATGATTCTTTTTCCTATGGCTCCGTAATTTCGATACAGATCTAATGGTTCAATATAAATTAAATTTGGATCTCATTTGCTCAATGTGGTATTATTTTTGCTTGAAAAAACGACGATGAAGTATCTAATAACAAGCGCAACATAGCCTAAACCTATCTGAAACTCACCCAAGCCCTCGGGGCTCCAAACCAAACATGCACGCAAGTCTAATAACATCATAAGGACTTGCTCATGTAATCAAATAATAAAAATAACATCAACAATTATGAATTTAACCTCAAAACTCATGATTTTCTCAAGGACACTCAAATTTTCTAATTTTTCAACCGGACGTCCAAATCACGTCAAATCAATTCCGATTTTCACCAAATTTTACAAATAGGACTTAAATATCATAACAAACTTTTACCAGGCTCCGGAACCAAAATACGGGCCTGATACCAACAAGTTCAAACATTAATTCATTTCTTTATTTCCTTTAAAAACCAGCACAACAATTTTCTTCAAAAATTAGTTTCTAAGGCTAGGGACCTCGGAATTCAATTCCTGGAATACGCCTAAGTCCCATATTTTACCGCGGACCTCCCGGGATCGTCGGAACACAGATCCGGGTCCGTTTACCAAAAATGTTGACCAATGTCAACTAAAACCAAATTTTCAACTCTAAAAATTTTTATTTCTCATATTTTACACATAAAAGCTTTCCGGTTTCACGCCCGGACTGCGCACGCAAGTCGATACACATATTATGAAGCTGATCGTGACCTCAAACTGCCGAACCGGCCGCAATTGCTCAAAACGGCCAGTCGGGTCGTTACAGAATCAAACCCGCATAGTTCGGCCAATTTTGACACAACTGAAAAATATAAACACTTTGAAATGATTTTTCTCCTTTTTTTTCAAAAATTTTTGACAGAGTTTCGGGATATTTTGGATACCAGATTTTGGGAAACTGATGAAATTCTCTCTCATACCCCGAACTTGGTTTTTCTTTTGGTTTTCCTCACTTAAATCTAGAAGCCGGTTAACATGCAACCCGAAACAAATAATGCACAGGGGTGTATGGGGTAATGCTTAAACAGTTAATTATTTGAGCAGGTTCCAGGCTTGCAATAAGCCCAGAAACGCCCAGAGATCCTAGACAAGAAACTAGGCTCGAGATGAGGCCCAGAAATGAAAGTGAAGCAGCAGGAGGCATCGGGGATTTAATTGGGACAATTACAAAGCCCAGCTCTTAATGACAAAGCTCCATTTTTACGACTTGTTTTAATTATGCTTGAAGCAAACTTCATTAAATTGACTCCTGAGATTAAACAATGCACCAGACCAAACCGAAGCGAAAATGAAATAACTAAGCTAAGGCTGAAATGCCCCAGCTTGAAACGTGACTGGGCTATCTCGATTTGGGCCCATATCAGGCCTCATGCGAGCTCAACATTCTTCTTAACAAATTGCAGCCCAAATCACTTGCAAACTTTAACAAATTAAAATGGCTTATCCTAAGACCAATCCTCATCATGTTACTATGTTAACAACATAAAACCTAGAGCTTTCCTTATTCAGAAACCATAACAGCCTGCACATAAATTCGTTCTACCACTGTCACACTACAATAAAATTCCTAATTCTAACCAAATGCAAACATGATTCAGCACATATAGCTTGTTAAATGGACTTATTCATATATCCTCCCAAATCTAAACATGCATTTATAGCAACAACATTAATGGCAGACATGCTGAAGGTGTTCAATCACATAAGCTCATATGACAGCTTACAAGTAGCAGTTTTAATACAATCCCACATATTACACTTGTAGGTATAGCTGAAGCTGCCTAGCAAAAATGTAAAGAACCACTAAAACTAACTCTAACTTTCAACACTCAAACACTATGACTGACTGAACAGCAGTGAACATCAAATTTAAAGACAAAAGAGCTCAAATAAATGGGAGGAAAACTGGATACAGCAGAAGGAAAAACAAGGAAACACATTAAACAAAACAAATCTGGAGTTTTTTACTTTCCAGCTAGCATATTATAACCACATTTTTGCTTTTGTGAGAGTACCTCGATACAGCAAAAGGGAAAGTAAAATCCTGATATCAGCTAGAGTGAACAATAAGAAGATCAGCGACAGTGAACAACAATGAGAATCAGAACCAAACAACTTCAATGATCAGCTTTTTTCAGCTTGGAAAACCAGAAATTCCCATAAAAAAACCTTGAAGTTCTAAAACTCAGAAAGTAATTCGAGCCAAATAGGAATGCAGAAAACTTTTTTTTGGGGGTATTTTCCGGTATGAATCTCTGATCCCTTTTCAGTGAAAGAAAGGTCTATATATAGCCTTCTAGGGGTGCCCTGTACT
>NW_017673633.1:13205-30984 GCF_001879085.1 Nicotiana attenuata
TAGGATCTTATATATTGGCCCTTAGGCTCTTATATATCGGCCCTTAGGCTCTTTATGTTGGGCCGATTCGGCCTCTAGAGTGGCTATATAAATTTTCCCTCTTTTCGGCTAGAACACTGTGAAAATTTAATTATGCTTTAGCATGTGTTTTTCGTACTCATTGGGTTTTTTGAAGGTTTGACGAATCGGAACCTTAATTATATCTTTTTTACGTAATGATGGTCGAATACCTCTTGAGATTTTTTTGAAGGCTGATGTTATCGAAGCCTTTAAATTATTCGAGGGCTGAATTTATCGAAGCCCTTTATATTTTGCTTTTGCCAAGGGTAGCTTGATTTAACCAGTTTTTTCAAAGTGTTTGAAGGCCTTCAATTTATGGCGGAAGTCAGACGTCTCCGAGCCGTATTATTTCGGTCGTAGCCTTTTTATATGACTGTAGTCTTTAATATGGTCGTAGCCTTCGGGTATGTCATTTGGACTTATTCCCCGATAACTCTTTCGAACTTGTTCGAAAAGTTAGTCCCCGAGTATATTGGCCTTAGACATTGTTTCGGGGGGATGCCTCTTTGAGGTCTTATGAGTCCGAGTTTTCGATGACTCAGATGTGCTGACTGTCGATGACAGTCCCCGAGTGTCTCGGTATTATATTCGTGCTTTGTCTCTTGAGCCGTTTCCCGTAGGATTATAATGTAGAGCTCGTATAGTAGTAGACTTCTTTGAGACACAAAGTGTTTTTGATATAAACAGAATGCTTCTTCAAATAATTGATACATGCGTACATGTTTTGCCGTCGGGGCTCGACTATTCTATATGGACACGGTTCATCTGACCGTTTGGACCATTACAAAGTTTTCCTATTAAGGCCCTCTTAGGCGTGAAGTATATTCCTCAAAAATAAGATCTACGAGGGTGATGCCCCCCAGTATTCGAGGTTGATTGAAAAGAAGCCTTGGATACTGTTGAGTTCTCCTTAGGTAGCATATAATTGTTGCCTCGTTAAAAACCTTGCCGGTAAAACCCATTTGGGACAAAATCCGGTCTAAGTGAAAAAGAGTGCAATGCATGCTTTAAAACCTAAGGCTTTCGTGTAAAAGGGGTGTCTCCGATAACTTCGATCGAAAATCTGCAATGAGTTAGTTTTCAATTCAAATGGACAAAAGGATAAAGTCGTACCTGAGCAGTAGTATCGTTTGAGTAATGATACATTTCAATTATTTGGCAGTTGTTCACCTTCCATCGTGCTAAGTTTTTAAGATCCTTTACTGACAATTCCAAGGACTTGGTAAGATCCTTCCCAACTCTCATTCGGGTCTCGAGTATTGAGGGTGACTTTCCGTAGGACTAAGTCCCCGATTCTGAAATGTCAAAGATTGGTCCTTCTATTGTAGTAACTTTTGATCCTTTGCTTCTACGCGGCCATCCGAACAAGTGCTGCTTCTCGGTTTTTGTTTAATAGCGAGGCTAGTATTCATAGCCTCGTGATTTGACTCCACCGATGCATGTCGAAACCTGGCGTTGGGTTCTCCGACCTTGACAGGGATAAGGGCCTCGGAGGCATATACTAAAGAAAATGGGGCATCCCCTGTGCTAGACTTTAATGTTGTTCGATATGCCCAAAGGACCTCGGGTAGAACTTCTCTCTATTTCCCCTTTGCATCGTCCAACCTTTTCTTCAGGTTTTGAATGATAGTTTTGTTTGTTGGCTCGGCTTGCCCATTTCCAGTTGGATGGTATGGTGTCGATAAGATCCTCTTTATTTTATGGGCTTCAAGGAACTCTGATGATAGGCTATAATTACGTATTTTAGTCGATTATTACACTCTAATTTACAGCACTTTAATTGAGTCTGAGCTTTAATCGCTAGTTTTTTTTGCACTAATGGTGTGTTTTATGCCTTGTAGGAGTGATTCCGAGCTATATAGATGTTATGGAATGAATTCAAGTGATTTTGAGCTTTAAAGTTTGAGTAAAAGTTCAAGGAATTAAGCCGGGATTGTATTTGGGGGTCAACGGATGATAGTTACAGCAAACGAAGACTCCAGTAGGCATATTGCGCACTGTCTAGTAAAATAGATATAACGTTTTGCTCAGAATTCCATTTTGGCTCCATAATATATGGTTGGAAAGCTAACTCAAAGGGCTACAACTTTCATGTTTTACGTTTTTCCAAATTCCAAACGGAACAGGGTGACAAACGCGGTCGAAACTGCAACCACGGAACTGACCGCGGCAGAAAATCAGAGAGCTTGTCTGGCCGCGGTCCTACCGCGTTTTGGCCGCGGCTGCGCCGCTTCAGGCGTCAAAAAGAAGTCCTGTTTCGTACGGGACAAGGTTATTTCGGCCCTACACTATTCCAACTTGTATAAAAGGGGTCCTAAACCTATTTTGAAGGGAGGAGGACGTTTTTGAGAGGAAAACACAAGCACAGAGCCGTCGTAGAGGCCGGGTTTCATCTTTTCTTCCACCACCTTAGTCTTTTTATGTTTCTTTGTATGATTTGTTGTTTAGCTACCATGTCTATGTGGAGTTAAACTTCACGTTCTAGGGTTGTGGTTCTTTCATGACTATTGTTATTCGGATATTGATTTTGATTGCTTAGCTTATCATATTGGTTTATTTATTCAATCATGCACTTAATTATTTGATTGCTTCATCACCAATTGAATACTATCTACGAATCTAGAGTTGAACTCGAAAGTGGGAATTCTAGATTGCATATAGAATTGAGTAGAGCAAGTTCTTGAACCTGGGCCTCGGGGAACGGATTTGCAATTAGGATAGACATACACCTGATTGCCTTGCTTGTTTGAAATATAGGAATTATAAATGCGTTCTTGTTGATTTTAACTCCATAGACATATAGGCGTTAGGTTAGCTTTAATAGGCGAGTAAGAACTCGACAGATTCTTATGAGCAATATTAACCCTGTCAACCAATAACTCAGATAAATTAGTGAGTCAATTCAATTGAAGAATACAATAGGAATGTTAGATAGCCCATAACCCTAGGTCATTTTCAATACATTGATAACATAAAAATCTTCTCTTCCTCTATTCAAAGTTCATTATTTGTTTTTATTATTTTAATTAGTTTAGAATCAATTACTTCTAGGTTTAATTCTTGTTTAGATAATTAGGATAATCTAATTTAGTTAATAGTTAATCACAAGTCCTCGTGGGATCGACATCCGACTTTTAGTCACTTTATTACTTGACGACCGCGTATACTTGCGTGTGCGTTTGGCCGCAACAAACTCCGTCGCCTTGCTGCCGATGAATTGTTTTCCATTGTCACATACAATCTCGGCTGGTATTCCGAATTAGCATATGATGTGGTCCCAGATGAAATCAATAACTTCTTTTTCTTGGACCTTTCCGAAGGCCTGTGCTTCCACCCATTTAAAAAATAATCAGTCATAAACAAAATAAACTTAGCTTTACCTAGGGCCGTTGGTAGGGGTCCGACTACGTTCATTCCCCATTTCATGAAAGGCCACGGGGATAGAACTAAATGGAGTTGTTCTCCGGGCTGATGGATCATCAGAGCAAATCGTTGGCACTTATCACATTTTTTTAAAAATTCCTTAGTATCTTTTTCCATGCTATCTCAGTAATACCCTGCTCTGATAATTTTGCGAATCAAAGACTCGGCACCGGAGTGATTCCCACAAATGCCTTCATGGATTTTCCATAGAACATGATCGGTGTCTCCTGGACCCAAACATACCGCCAATGGCCCATTGAATGTTCTCCGGTACAATGTTCCATCTTCATCTAATGCGAACCTAGAAGCCTTGGATTGTAGGGCCATCAATTCTTTGTGTTCTGAGGGGAGTATTTTATTTTTCAAATAGTCGATATACTTGTTCCTCCAGTCCCACGTCAAACTTGTTGAATTTATTTCGGCATGACCCTCTTCTACCATAGACCTCGATAACTGGACGACAGTCCCCGGGATGATATCATCTTCTTCAACCGAGGATCCCAGATTAGCAAGTGCATCGGCCTTGCTATTTTGTTCTCGAGGCACATGCTCCAAAGTCCACTCCTTAAAGCGGTGCAAAGTTACCTGCAGCTTATCCAAGTATCGTTGCATCCTATCCTCTCGAACTTCGAAACTTTTGTTTACTTGGTTTACCACAAATAAAGAATCGCACTTAGCTTCGATGATTTCTGCTCCCAAGCTCTTAGCTAACTTGAGGCCTACAATCATGGCCTCATACTCGGCCTCATTGTTAGTCAATCTAGAAGTTTTGATAGATTGTCTAATGATATCACCCGTGGGTGGCTTCAAGATAATGCCAAGCCCGGACCCCTTCACATTCGAAGCACAGTCTGTGAAAAGGGTTCATACCCCCGATGATGTACCCGAACTTGGAAGGAGTTCTTTCTCCACTTCGGATACGAGGGTCGGCGCATAATCAGCCACGAAGTCAGCTAAGATTTGAGACTTGATGGTGGTACGGGGTTGATATTCGATATCATTCCCGCTAAGTTCGATGGCCAATTTGGCCAGCCGGCCCGATAGCTCAGGCTTATGCAGAGCATTTCGAAGGGGGTAAGAGGTCAATACACATATGGGATGACATTGAAAATATGACTTTAGCTTTCTAGATGCGCTTATAAATGCAAGTGCTAATTTTTCTAAGTGAGGGTATCTGGCTTCAACATCTTCTAAAGTTCGGCTTACATAATAAACAGGGAATTGCGCACCTTGCTCTTCTCGAACTAGTACCCCATTTACCGTTATCTCGGATACTGCCAAATATAGGTAAAGTTTTTCATCTACCTTTGGGGTGTGAAGCAAAGGTGGGCTCGATAAGTATCACTTTAGTTCTTCCAAGGCTTGTTAGCATTTTGGGGTCCATGCGAAATCCTTTTTCTTTTTGAGCAAGGAAAGAAACGGTGACTTCGATATGACGACCTCGAAATGAATCGACCCAAAGCAGCTATTTGCCATGTCAGCCTTTGCACGGCCTTCACGCTATCCACGATTGTGATATCCTCGATGGCCTTGATCTTATCAGGGTTAATCTCGATACCCCGATTTGACACCATAAAGCCAAGGAACTTACCCGAGCCGACCCCGAAGGCACATTTCTCCGGGTTAAGCTTCATGTTGTACTTCCTCAAGATTTCGAATGTTTCCTGCAAATGAGCTAAATGGTCCTTTGCGCGCAAGGACTTAACCAATATATCATCAATATAAACTTCCATTGTTTTACCTATTTGTTCTTCGAACATTTTGTTAACTAGGCGTTGGTATGTAGCTCCTGCATTTTTTAGCCCGAAGGGCATTACGTTGTAACAATAAGTTCCAAACTTAGTAATGAATGAAGTCTTTTCCTAGTCCTCCGGGTTCATCTGAATCTAATTGTACCCGGAGTAGGCATCGAGAAAAGATAGGATCTCGTGGTCGGCCGTAGCATGGATCATACGATCGATGTTGGGCAGTAGGAAAGAATCTTTCGGACATGCTTTGTTCAAGTCCTTATAGTCTACACGCATTCTAAGTTTGTTTTCCTTTTTAGGAACTACAACTATGTTGGCTAACCACTCGGGGTATTTTGCCTCCCGAATAGATCCTATTTTAAGAAGTTTGGTTGCCTCGTCCTTTATGAATGCATGTTTCACCTCGGATTGGGCCCTTCTTTTTTGCTTCACCGGTTTGAACTTGGGGTCGATGCTTAGCCGATGTGTGGTGGTTTCCGGTGGAATCCCTGTCATATCTAAATGGGACCAACCAAAGCAATCCATATTATCAATAAGAAATTGAATGAGTTTTTTCCTGAGTTCGGGGGTTAATCCCGTACCGAGGTATACCTTCCTCTCGAGCATGTATTCGATCAGTATGACCTGCTCCAGCTCCTCGACAGTTGACTTGGTTGCATCGGACTCTTCAGGAATTACGAGGGTTTGAGGAGTAAGGAAATCCTCTACTTCATCCTCGATTACCCGTTGTTCCGATTCCGTCGAGGCTGGGGACGGTGATTGCTATTTAGCCACATGCTTACCTTTGGTGCCCGATTTCTCCGAGGTTGAAGGCTCTGGTATCGGAACCACCTCCTCAACTACAACATCTCCTTTGCAGCATGTTGCTCCGCATAAACCATTTCCACTCCATCCTCCGTTGGGAACTTCATCATCTGATAAAGAGCTGAAGGTACTGCCCTCATGTTGTGTATCCATGGTCTCCCGATGAGCGCGTTATACCTCATGTCACCTTCGATGACATGGAATTTAGTATCTTGTATGGTCCCAGTTACGTTTACTGGCAAGATAATTTCTCCCTTTGTTGTTTCGCTTGCCATGTTGAAGCCATTTAGGACCCGGGACGCAGGTAAAATCTGATCCTGTAAGCCGAGCTGCTCAACGACCCTCGATCTGATTATGTTTGCTGAGCTACCTGGATCCATGAGAATAAGTTTAACTTGAATTTTATTTAAAAGGATAGAGATTACTAAGGCGTCGTTGTGTGGTTGAGATATGCCTTCTGCTTCCTCGTCGTAGATTGATAAGGCATCCTCGGGCACATAACTCCGAGTACGTTTTTCTCTTGTGATCGACACCTTAGTGCGTTTGAACACCGGTCTTTGTGGGGCATCGACGCCGCCAACGATCATGTGGATTACATGTTGTGGTTCTTCTTGTTCGTTTTTTCTTGCATCTCTCTCCCTGAAGTGATTCTTGGCTCGATCGCTTAGAAATTCTCGAAGATGGCCCTCGTTGAACAATCGAGCCACTTCTTCCCTTAGATGTCTGCAATCTTCTGTTCTATGACCATGTGTGCCATGATACTTGCACATCAAGTTCGGGTTCCTTTGAGAAGGATCGGTTTGTATAGGTCTGGGCCACTTGGTGTCTTTGATTCTTCCAATAGCTGACACAATCCCTGATGCATCTACGCTGAAGTTGTACTCCGACAGTCGAGGTGCCTCTGCAGGGTTGGTACGCTTATCGAACTCGCTCTTACTCATGAGCCCTCGAGAACTTTGACCTCGATCGTTTCTCCGATCATGTGGGGGTGTTTCGACCCAAACCGTTGTTTCTTCGATCGATGTACGGCTGATACCGTTCCTTGTTCGATCTTGATTCCCTGTCCGTATCCCTCGGGGGCTTGGCTGCGAATCTATTAGGATGAACTGAACCCGAGGGGGCTCCTAATTGGTCGTCCTCAACCCTGATTTTTGATTGATAACGATTGTGCATATCTGACCACGTCACAGCCGGATACTCGATCAGGTTCTGTTTTAACTGTCGAGACGCAATCGAGCTCCTTTTATTCAAACCCTGCATAAAAGCTTGTACTGCCCAGTCATCCGAGACCGGTGGTAACTCCATTCGTTCCATCTGGAACCTGGACAAGAACTCCCTCAACATCTCATCGTTCCTTTGTTTTATCTTAAAGACGTCCAATTTTCTCGTGGCCACCTTTATGGCCCCGGCGTGCGCTTTCACGAAGGCGTCTGCTAACATAGCAAATGAGTTAATAGAGTTAGGAGGTAAGTTATGATAGCAAATCATAGCTCCTTTCGACAATGTTTCTCCAAACTTTTTCAATAAGACTGATTCGATCTCATCGTCATTCAAGTCATTTCCTTTCATCCCGTAAGTGGATGAAGTAATATGCTCGTTAGGGTCGGTTCTCCCATTATATTTGGGTATATCGGGCATGTAAAACTTCTTAGGAATAGGCATCGGAGCCGCGCTCTGAGGGAATGGGTTTTGTATGAACTTTTTGGCGTCTAAACCTTTCAAAACTGGAGGTGCCCCCGGTATTTGGTCAACACGGGAGTTATAAGTTTCCACCTTTTTGTCATTGTCTTCATTCTTCTTTTCTCCGAACTCGATCCTCTTAGTGAGCTCTTCAAGAATCCTCATAATGGTGGGGTCAGTCCCCGAGTCATTTCCATTTGACCTCTCTGGCGCTGGCGTAGCACGTCGATTGTTTTCATGTTCATCTACACTCAGAGTCTTATTTTAACTTTAAAGTTGAGCAATGGCGATCTGTTGAGCTTGCAGCATCTCGAATATCACTTAGAGGCTGATTCCCCCATCACCCACTCCTTGTATTCCCTGGCCACCAGGTCGGGCTTTCCTGCGTACGCTCCCTCCGGGGTCTGTGCATAAATCCGCGTTTAGAGCAATGTGTGAACTAACATCAACTGGTTCCATGTTTGGCACTTCCCCAGGGTTTATTGGCGGTACACCGACCCCTATATTGTTGTTTTCACCAAGACCTCCGTGTCATGAACAGGTGCATTTTGTGAGATAGACATGTTTCAGCCTGAGAATCAAAAATTCTTGACAAGAAAAAGCGTAAAAATAACGTATGTAATGAGAATCAGTAAAGAAACAATCACTATTATCTTTAGCCCCACGGTGGGTGCCAAACTATTTACCTCGAAAATACGAGTAACGACTATATTCGATTTGTGGCTTTAAAGATATGTGATTAATTTCAATATCAATTAATAATCAAGAAATATGAAGTAGAAATGAAAGAAATAAATGAATCGAACCAATGTTACTCAGCAGTGATGACCTGGAGCTTAGTGACCTCGAGATGGACTAAGAGCAATAAAGTAAGAACAATAAATGTAAAGGACAGTAAAGGACAATTCTGATGAACAGTAAGAGAGAAAAGTAGGATAGTATGCTAATGATGAGATGTTGTTACAAATGATTGGGGTCCCCTTTATATAATAGGGGAACCCTAAATAAGGTATATTTCTATTTACAATAAGGAATATTCTTGATACAGCCGTATAACCACCTAGTATGGAATCGTACAATCCTATTCCGGAATTTGCGCCATGATCTTAGGGACGTGGCAGGAATTTAGCTCATTCTATTACAAATCCATAACGGTACAATTTCGGGGTCGAGCATACTTGACTTCGGAATTCCTCGCACTCCTATCTTCGGGCATTGCATTCTGTCTTTGAGCTCGGATCCGGTCCCTCGAACTTGAACTCGACCTTGCCTGGACTCGGGCTCAAGGCGACCCCTTGAGCCTATAGATCGGAGGCATACGATTTTGACCGTATACAGTGTGTTTGATTTGAAGCTAGATAAACTCGGATGTTTTTTTGGTTTGGTTTAGTTTTGGTTTTGAATTTTAGAAAATTTAGTTTTATTAAAAAAGATAATCAAAAAAATCCGAACCAAACCGACTATATATATTTTTATAAAAAGTTTAAAAAAATTTATGTTACATGTTTATAATCGTTTGCACTTTTAGTCTAATTCATTGCTAGTATAATAATCTAGTTCTTTGCATTTACATTCTAGTTTGATTGGTAGTTTTCTTTTGCTAAGTAGAAGAATCCATTTCATGTCAACACTAATCTAATTTTAATTGAGTCCTTAAATTATTCATTACTATTTGGTTCAATTATCAGCAATGTATCATGGTAAATGATAGATTTCTCAATGAGCAATTGGTTTGATAGTGTTACTTTGAAAATGAAGTCGTCGGAATATGTGTTTGGTAGCATATATCTCATATTAAAAATCGATACAAACCGAAAAACCGACATAAACCTACATAAACCGAATCGATAAAAAACGTCCTAATTGATTTGGTTTGGTTCCAATATTTAAAAAAATAACTTACTTTGGTTTATTTCTTTTTAGGTTAAAATCGATTCAAATCGAACCATAAACACTCCTAATGATAACAATGAATAGGACCTTTGAGGGAGTAACAGTTTCATTTTGTTAATTGTATCTTGGTATAGCATATCTTGGCACTATAATTTCACATTCAGTGTGGGATAACGTTTTTTTTAAAGAATATTCACCCAATATAACGTTTTCTAGAAATATAATCCATTCACCCAAACTTTTACCTCCCATGATAAATAATAGTACCAAAAGTTTTGGTATAAAATTTACGCCGGCAACTAATTCCTGGATAAATATATCCAAATTTGTACCAGGATTAGAATAAATGCACATGTTAGAAAACAATATTGAATATTGACCAATATATTTATATATCTTTACATCTTATTGAGCTTATTTAGCTAGATACCTATGTATTCTCTCAAGCATGGATTGAGCATATTTACCGGCGATTAAACCATATAACAACAAATTGGATCAGCATTTCTTAAAAGAGAAATTTTCATAAAGCACTATCTTTTAGTGATAATTAGTTATTTATAGATATCATTTGCTATATTACGAATTGTAGATATGTTTTCTATTGTTATAAGATGTATTAGATGTATTTAAGCTATTGTATTCATGAAAACAATAGCAAAAATAGGAGTGAATCAGGGAAGTCCAGCTAATCAGTTGTTGTATTCGAGTGTATTCGACTGTATTCATGGCGTGAAACATGGGATTATAGCTGGACAGATTGTTGTATTCGATTGTATTCGACTGTATTCACGACGTGAAACAGGGGATTACACTGTCTTTAAACGGGAAGTGAATCAATTAACATAATAGACTCCTAATATAACTCAACAAACTCAATTATAACACAAAAATTTGTATTTCCAGTTATAAAAAAGATTCTCAACCGAAAAATACCCAAAAACATAGCAATCTTCAGAGAAATTATATAATACATCTGAATACATAGATTATATTAATTAAAAAAACATATGAATACATTCATGGCATATAGAATACAATGAAATACATAGAATACAGCGGGATACATTGAAATACAATGAAAAAAAAGACAGTGAATACAATTAAATACATGGAATACAGCGAGATACATTGAATTACAACAAAAAAAAGACAATGAATACAATGAAATACATAAAAATACAATGTGATACGTTGAAAATACATTGAAATATATTAACAGAAATTTTGAGATGGGTGAGAGGAATTTGTCTCGATTTTAGATGAAGGAGCAGCAAGGGGTGCCGAAACTGCTGCTGAAGATGCCATTTTCAAATCGAGGTTGACGAAACCCTAGATGGAATACATACTGCTTCTTGGGCGCAATTCAGTAATGTGAAGCCGGTAAAGCCAGTGGAGCTCAATCGTCCTCAGACGCCCCCAGCACACAACCTACAAGAACTTGTCAATGGTGGAAGGGAAGAATTCCATCTGAACAACTTTCAGCATCAAAAGCCTGCTAGAATGCTAATTGATTTCATTGGAGCAACCTCGAGACCCATTATTTCGCCATCACACAATGTTGAGTTTGAGCATCGTGAAGAGAAAGAGGCAAAAGCACCGTTTTTGACTAATGGTAGGTGATGTGGGTGAGATGAATTTTGAGATTGAACATCGTGTTTTCAGGAAATAGGGGAAGAGAATGGCATATATCAAAGTAGAGAGAGAAAGAAAATAGTGTAACTGAATAGCGTATTTAGTGGCTTAGGGGCAGGAGGTAACCAAAATTAGATATTTTGCTATAAACATTAAAAGGTATCTATAGAATATAATTTTCTTAAATGGTATTTATTCAAAATAAAGGAAAACTTACACCAATGTCCCAAATAAATCTCAACTTACCAACCTCTAGCCATTAGTCATAGACTTACCAAAACTAGCAAACAAAAATTGAAAAATCAAATAATAGGATTCTTTCTCTCAAAGAATCACATGCAAAAATCACCTTCCATATTTTTAAGCGTGATTAGCAACATTAGATACAAGACGGAAAGAAAATTTCATGGACGGGGTAGCAAATAAGGTGATGAAATACAAAAATCTATACAATATTCCAAAAATCTAAACAAAAAAGGAACTTTTTCGATGGGTATAGTTGAAATTCATTGAAAATATATAGATAAGTCAATATACAAAATTTGAGGAAGATTGGAGGTGATTTGGACTGGTTTGTATCAAAATTCGTAATTAAATCGAGTTCAAAAAAGTCTTCTGCGACACATGTATCAAACATGTATCACGCATGTATCACACACACAGGTATACATGGATACATGTCATACACAATTGATACAAATATGATACATATGTGATACACAAATGATACACAGTGTGATACACATATCATTTTTTTTCATGTTCAGCTTTTACTTCGAATTTTCAATTCAAACCACCTCAAAACTTCACCAAATCATCCCAAAACTGAGATCAAGCTCCTTAAGTTGTGCCCAATCTATTATAATAACACCCACTCAAAACAAAGTAAAATTTTGATATTTTTTGCTACAAATAGCTAATTGGCTAATTTGGCTAATATTAGTAATATTTTATCAATTGGCCAATTTTTGTAATGAGCTACTTATAAATGGACATAGCTGGTAATTTTCCTAAAATAAATAAGGTGTTAACCTTTGCTATAGGAGTTAAAAATTCCTTCTTGAAATTAGGATCTAAGCCCAAATTGTGTATGAACTTAGTCCAATATAATTAAAGGAATTTTTACATTCCTATGCCACATAGGAAACCTTATTACCCTCAATGTTTAAGGTTTGACTTAATTACACTTAGTATACTAAATTACCAATTCTATACCATAGATTAAACTATTAACCTTTTTAATCAGCAAATGTCCGTTGCACGAGCCAATTCAATTCTAATTAATGGCCACGCCGACGTTAAATGTACTTTTGAAAAGCAATCTAGTTACTTTTCACAATATATTTCTGCTATATCCTTAATCGTGCTCGTGTATGGCACACGAACAAAGATTTTTTATGCCAGAAAATATTCTAATTTAAATCTACTTGGAGGAAGATATATATATATNACTGTATTGCCTTACATCTTTACTTTGGGAAAGACCATAAACATGAATACGCAATCTGATTCCAAACTTTAATTTTGTGGGTAGTTGAGATGGTCACGTAATTATTGCCTATATATATATATATATATGTGTGTGTGTGTGTGTGTGTGTGTGTAATAATCTACAATTCATTTACAAAATATCTACAAACTGGGTATATTGAATTTTAATATCCCAATTCCCATTCGATTGTAGTTTAATTGGGATTTTCGACATAATTGCATTTTTTGCAGAAGAATTGTAGAAGTTTTAGTCGTTTTTGATTTGTGAAAACAGAAAACAAAGCATCTACAATTAGAATACAAATAATCTACAATTTATCTACAAAATATCTACAAACTGGGTACATTGAATTTTTATATCCCAATTCCCATTCAATTGTAGCATAATTGGGATTTTTGACATAATTGCGTTTTTTCAGAAGATTTGCAGAAGTTTTAGCCGTTTTTATTTGTGAAAACAGAAAATAAAGCATCTACAATCAGAATACAATTAATCTACAATTTATCTACAATTTCTGCAATATGTCTTCTTCTTCTTCTTCTTCTTCGAGTTTCAATCTGAAATTCAGTCAAAACCAAGTCTAATCTTCACCAAAACCCCTCAAAATTGAGATATAAACTCCAAACCATATTCCCGATTATTTTCAACAACACCCAATCCAAACAAATAATGATTTTTGAAAACCCAAATTTGAATTCAAAGCTTTCAAGCTTTTTAATGGCTGTCAATGGTGGAATTGCTGCTCTCTTTTCATTTGCTTTGTATTACTGAAACTTGCGATTGAGAAATAGAGAGAGATGTAGAGAGAATGTTACTTTTACAAATGATGAAGTTATAAATAAAGTTAACTGTTCTGAGATGTTGATTATAATGTTCAGTTTCATAAAGTCAATATAAAGTAATTGTTCAGTATCTTTTTCTTTCCTTTAATGTTCAGCTTCATAAAGTCAATAAAGAAAAAATAAAACAGGGATGAAGGGCATCTACGGCAATTCGATGGTGTACGGAATCTTTACCAGTCAAAAGCAAAAACTGGTAAGGAATTAGGAAGGAATCAGCTCCTAATAATCAGTATTTAATGAATGGTATAATAATTGTAGAAAAATTGTGAACATGGCGGGTAAATATGAAACTATGCACATTTTTAATAATAAGGTTTCATATATAGTATAGAAAGGAAAAAGTCTCGTAATTAAATATCTATCGTGTGCAACAAATCAAATAATATCCATCCAATTTGATCAGTCTGAAGTCACATACTTTCTGATTTGGAGTTTCTACAGCCAATTAATTAATCAAAATTATCACAAACCTCCCATCCATGTCACTACAAGGGAACTTCACAAATCAGATGATTGCTGAAAGGAAATCATATCTCTTCGTAGCTTGTACACCGAGATTTGGTACTTCTTACAACCCCCAAGCCACAAAAAAAAAAAAAAAAAAAAAAAAAAAAAAAAGAGAGAGAGAGATGACAGAGATCTGGTTGCTTTAACGAATAGTCAAATATGCGGATTTAAATTTAAAGTTTATGAATTTCTACCTCGATCTTAAGTTAATATATAATAATAATTAGATTCAGAATTAAATAACTAAAAATATTTAGTTAAATTCTTAATACATATATGATAGTTGATACCCTCCAATATATACCTGCATGCTCTTTGCCGCTCCAACTTTTTTTTTTTTTTTAATCAATAAATGAAACATCTATAGATACATATACAATTACATCTCGATTAAGCGAAAATATCAGCATTTCCATCATTAACATAATTAGAACATGAGCTCTGTTACGATACGGAATTCCCACCATCGGGACCGTGATGACGCCTAACATCGCATTCGTTAGGTAAGCCAACGTTAGAGTTTTATTCATCTTTTTCCTTTACATTTCGTAGATTAAAATTAACAAAGATAAATCAAATTGAAATGAATACGGAAGTACATAATTAACCGGCTATCTATATACTATTAACAATACCGTATACGTTACCACCCAGAAACTGGTGTCACAATCCACGAACACACTATGAATATCTACTAACATTGGTCTGAAAAGAAATTAAATCTGTTTCGAAAGGAAAGAAAACAGGAATGTAAAAACATAGGAGGGGACGCCAGGGCCTGCGGATGCTAGCAGGACTACCTTGGGTCTCCTAGATGAAATGCCTGCAACCGTCCTCTCGATCAGTCACAACCAACTTCAAAATCTGCACAGAAAGTGCAGAGTGCAGTATCAGTACAACCGACCCCATGTACTGGTAAGTGCCGAGCCTAACCTCGACGAGGTAGTGACGAGGCTACGGCGGGGCGTTACAATATAACCTGCATACAGTATATAATAAAGCAAAAGGAAGTACGAGACAAATGAAAAAGAAACTTGCATCAAATACGGATACGGAACTCAAATGTCTTATCGGTACTCAGCTATAACCAATCCTTAAGAGAGTCATAAAATTACAAAATAAACTCACTGCAGAAGAAGAATACATAAACAACAAATTGATGCGACGCACATCCCGATCCCACCATATAATCAATAACAATATGAACATTCACCCTTGTTGCTCCTGTTGCGGCGTGCAACCCGATCCCACCAATCCACCCTTATTACTCTTGTTGCGGCACGCAACTCGATCCCACCATACAATAACAATCCACCTTTATTACTCCTCAATATATCACCCATATTCCTCCTGTTGCGGCGCGCAACCCGATCCCACCAGACAATCACATTTCACCCTTATTCCTCCTCAATATATCACCCTTATTCCTCCTGTTGCGGCGTATAACTCGATCCCACCATATCAGTACCAATCACACAATAATTACAAGTATTTTACAATTTAGCTCAAAACCCTCCGCAATATTTATGCCTTAAACCAAAGCAAATAGAAGGCTATACAATTATGAAACTTCACTCAATTACTACTACACAGCAAGACCAACCAAAATATACCATGAAACACCGGTAAACCAACTAAACCGATAATGTAACACAATAAGACTACGAATAACTACTACCTTCAATAAAGGAAACAATATCTAACAAGAAGAAATTAGATATGGGAGCACCAATAAACATGTCGCAGTTAAGAAGGAAGACGATATATTAGGAATGGGGAAAGGGACAGGCTAAACAGATAATTTGGCGGCACATAGCTACTCGTCACCTCACATATACGCCACATGGATTTTCACGTAGCAATTAAGTCGGGGATTCCTAATCCCTCAAGTCAAAGTTT
This sequence comes from Nicotiana attenuata, assembly GCF_001879085.1. Classification (NCBI taxonomy): domain Eukaryota; kingdom Viridiplantae; phylum Streptophyta; class Magnoliopsida; order Solanales; family Solanaceae; genus Nicotiana; species Nicotiana attenuata. The sequence continues at coordinate 29,189 of NW_017673633.1, forward strand.
GACACAACGCTTACCTCAATCCAACGGCCAACTCAACGCTCAATTACCGCTTTCTCTCTAGATTCCACCTCCAATCCACTCGTATCTAGTCATAATTAACTTAATAACATCAATTATCGCTAAAGAAATCAATTCCATTACATAATTATAAGTTTCCCAACATTTTCCTCAAAAAGTCAAAAATCGACCCAGGCCCGCTTGGTCAAAACCCGAAATTCGGACCAAAACCCGATTACCCGTTCACCCCCGAGCCCGGATATACAATTGGTTTTGGAATCCAACCTCAATTTGAGGTCTAAATCCCCAAGTTTCGAAATTCCTAAGTTCTACCCAAAAATCCCCAATTCCACCATGAAAAATCCTAGATTCTAGGAGGAAATCTTGCAAAAAGATGCAAATGATTGAAAGAAACTAGTTAAGAATCACTTACCTATGATTTGGGGAAGAAATGGTCTTTGGGAAATCATCCTTGAGGTTTAGGTTTTGAAAAATGGGAGAATGAATGAAAAATCCCATCTAAGTCTAGACTTATCAGCTACAGATGTCGCAATTTGCGACCTGAGCTTCGCATTTGCGAAGCTCGCAAATGCGAGAAAAGATCGCAAATGCGAACTCTTCGCATTTCTGCAGCCATCACAAATGCAAAGTCCCAGTCGCAAATGCGAACCTGGACTTCCGTAAATGCGGCCTATTTTTCGCAAATGCGAACTACCCAGTCCCCTCCCCTGCTTTGCAAAAGCAAAAATTCTTCGCAAATGCGAGATCTGCAGACCTGAAGCATACCAGCAAATTTTCTTAAGTCCAAATCACTCTGTAGCCTATCCGAAACTCACCTGAGCCCTCGGGGCTCCAAACCAAAAATGCACACAAGTCTTAAAACATCATATGAACTTGCTCGTGCGATCAAATGCCAAAATAATACCTAGAACTACGAATTTAGCACCAAATTGCATGAAATTTTCAAGAAAGTTTCAAAACTTCTATTTTCTCAACCAAAGGTCCGAATCACGTCAATCAGTTCCGTTTCTCACCAAATTTCATAGATAAGTATAAATATCATAACGTACCGGGCTCCGAAACCAAAATACGGACCTGATACCAACGAGATCAAATATTAACCATTTTCTTAAAACCATTATAATTTCAGTCTTACAATTTCCACCAAAAAATCATTTCTCGGGCTAGGGACCTCGGAATTCGATTCCGGGCATACGCCCAGGTCCCATATTTTACTACGGATCCACCGGCACCGTCAGAATACGAGTCCGGGTCCGCTTACCCAAAACTTTGACCGAAGTCAATAAAAATCAACTTTTTAGGCTAAAAGTTATTATTTCAACAATTTTTCATATATATAAACGCTTTCTGGAAGCACGCCCGGACTGCGCACGCAAATTGAGGAGAGATAAAATGAGGTTTTTAAGGCCTCAGAACACAAAATCGAGTTCTAAAACAGAAGACGACCTTTTGGGTCATCACAAGCTCATATCCCACTCAGTAATTAAACGACTTATTAGCAAATATCGTTTATATTAAATATTTCCTTATGTTCAATTGACGATAAAAATTACGAGAAAAAAAATCTAAGATCAATATATTAGAATTTAGGATTTAAGCTATATACACTAATATTATTAAATAAAATAACAACAAATTACTTATTAATTATTATAGGTCACTAATGAGAGCTCATTATCTAATTAGAGTTATATGTAAGTATCATTATATTGTTATTACATCAAAACCACAGGCGGACCTACCCTTTGGGTAGGGTGTCACCCCCCCCCCCCCCCCCC